>NC_047506.1:7648770-7759941 GCF_902827115.2 Pseudochaenichthys georgianus | reverse complement strand
GAAGGAGTGTCTGGCAATCAAGTGGGCATTGGACAGCCTAAGGTACTACCTACTCGGGAGGGAATTCGACCTACAGACGGACCATAGAGCCTTGACGTGGATTCAGACCATGAAGGACCGGAACGCCAGGGTGACTAGATGGTATCTTGAACTACAACCATTCAAGTTCTGTGTGTGGCACAAAGCAGGCAAGGAAAACGTCACCGCAGACTACCTGTCAAGGCTGCCAAACATCGTTGATGTAGGAGAGGAGGGTGGTAATGTGAAGAAGAAGCCTTCATCACAGTTGGCATAGGGGCATGGTAAAAGGCACACTGAGGGTTACACACATTTGATAAAATAAAACCCAAGTCATTGTTTGTTCAAAACTAATTCATTGGAAGTCTTTTTGCAAGTAACCTGCTTACCCTCTCCTTCAAGGTTGTGAAGGCCAAACAGAGCCACAGAAAGAAGCCCTTAGGTAGAGGCGCAATCAGTGGGAACACCTGTGCGCAATTGGAGCATACCATGTAGTGCATGGGCGCGGGTGGCACTTTTCTTGCAAGTATAACAATGTTATTGTTTGGGGCTTCTGTGGTCAAAGAGATAATATGTTGACCTATTTTGATGTGGTGTGTTTGGGTAATTTGTCTTGCATTGTGAATGTGTTTGTAGATTAGAATGACATTGGTTAGGGGTATAAATAGTGGATTATCCTATGGGGAGGGGCTTAACATGTATAAAACCCTGGCCACAAGTGTTTTGGGGGAGTCTGACTGTGGCTGTAGAGCAGAGAGGTACCAGTTATGTGTCCTCGACCTGTATGTATATAGGAGGGTTTTGATTTCTTCCTGTACAATCCTTGTTACTTTGTGTTTTAAAGCATGTTGGTGTTAATAAAAGCACCTAAGGATACATTTTGGTGACTCTAGCCATCTTATTTAATTCCTAGTTTTTTCAATCGAACCTTTTTATAACACAGAGCTGCCCAGTGACATGGTTTTAACTTGCTGTCCATGACCTCGGCTGCACGGCAAATTTTAATGGCCTCGTCCAATTTAAGGTCCTTTTCCCTTAGTAACGACGTCTAGCACCCTCGTCAGTTTATCCCGAGAACAAGCCTGTCCCTTATGAGTTCATCTTTTATAGCTCCATATTCACAAGAGGCAGCCTTTTCCCTCAGCCTGGTAGCAAACGCATCCAAGAGCTCTCCATCCTCTTGTTTAAGGTTGCCAAAAACGTACCTCTCAAAGATTACGTTCTTTGCGGGTGTGAAGTATTGCTCCAGTGCCACCAGTATAGCACCCGCACCTTTTTGTTGGTCCGCGGTGAGTCCCAGGTTGTGTTTGTAAACATGTCGGCAGTCGTTCCCCATTAGCCTCCTGTGCCTAAACCACCCTGTAACAGACCTCTCCTGGCGAAGTGCAAGGCTGCAGTGGGTTTAACGTATCTTTGCCTTGAAAAATATTCGATGCACACACACACTAAAGAGGCTTCTCAATTCTTAAATTTCCCTTCCTCGACTCCCCTCCTCGACTCCCCTCCTCGACTCCGCTCCTCGAGACTTAGTCCCGCCCACAGGAGATGCGAGCGGAGGACCGAGGAGGGGAACCGAGGAGAGAGGAGGAGAACTCCTCTCCTCTGAGCAGTCATATTAAAGCGACGTCCGTTCATTATTACGTGGCAACAGCTGCATCAGATGTCGAGTGTTTTGTCATAGCGCTGTATTTTATAATCTCTGTTAGATCAGCTGAACATTGTTCCCCCACATATTTATTTTGAATTAATTGAGAGTGCGGTATAATGAGACAATAAGGCTACAGGTGCGGACACACACACACAAATATATTTATATAAATATATACAATTTAAAGTATGAGAGCACTCTCATAATAACGTAACACAATCAGAACTGGATATATCCCCCCCTCTCTCTGTCGCTGAAATGGGGAATTGAAATTACGGGCCAAAAGTTGTATTAAAAGTAAGCAGAGGACATCAAACCAACTGAGACCCCGTCTGTCCGCCGCATCTACGCACTGTACGACCAACACAATCCTCACTCCCAGGTCGGCCTATGTTGACGTTATGTCAAGTCCCCTGTGTCTGCTTTTTCCAACGCAAGGGGGGGGGCCCTTAGCGTACATTTTCAACTTTCCGGGATGTCCATAGTCCCTCTATATAGGTCCCTAAACGTATGTTGTAGACGACTTGAGATCGCGAGCGAATGCTACCCGCAGATCCATTCTCACGGCGTTTATCACCTTTTTCTTACTCAATATCAAGCCACACTTATTGTTTTACTTCTTCATTTTAATTGAATAATGTAGGACTTTTTTGGCATCAGTTATGGGGAGAGTAGGGGCTCATATTACTGAAATCTGTATCTGTATTAATGGGTTTCTAAACCACACACTGTTATTTACTCAACAATAACACACAATTATCCTTGTGTTTATTGTTTGATTAATAAACCCAGTTGGAGTCCGTCAGGACCGAGGGTCGGAGCAGCTCATAGTTGCTTTAGAGAATTTTACACCCGGAAGTAAGTATTCTCTCCGCTTCGCTTGACACACCCCGTGATAGTCCTCAAGCTCTGTGATTGGATAGTGTGCTCCGAGGGTCACGCCGAGCGTCGAACAACACTTTGAAATGGGATGGAACCACGGCAGACTGTCCAAAACTGGATTTGAACGGGTCCATACAGTATATACCCACATGACAGCTAAGGTCAGAATGTCTGTTGTTCATTGATAAGCCTGAAACATGCACTTGTCAAGGTTCAGAGGCACATTTTGCAAATATGGCAGTAGCCATCGATCATCTTAAGATAAGATATAGATCCCAAGTTGGAAACATTTGTAACAGTTGTAAACAGTTGTAAATATGCAGTGGTGTTTATTTGTAAATCATTTAGTATAATCACACAAATTCTGTGTTTTATATTTAATAATTCTGTGTTCTTTATTTATTGAATGTTCAATACCTGACAAGGCCGGAGATGAAAAACTTCATCGCAGGTTCCTCAACAGTGCATTACAAGACATCTATCAATATGTGTGTATACCTCCACCATTGAAGTGTCGTATTCTGCACATTTCTTATACTATCTACATACATCTTATAAGAGTATAATACATATGTATAATATCAGTTAAAATAAGTGCTTAAACATACAGTAGTTAACATTGCAGGAAAGCAATATATTAGTACTTTGTCAGGCTTAATATTTATACCCCCAAAGCTTTTTTCTTAACCTAAAGTATTCTTTAATGTTTAAATAAAGCCTTATTAGTTTGTCTGTCTGTGTCTCCTATTAATATCTAATAATAAAAATAATAGGCGGTGGTGGCGAAGTCGATAGGGACTTGGCTTGGCAATTGGAAGGTCACCAGTTCAAGTCCCGGCAAGACCAAGTGCTACCGAGGTGTCCCTGAGCAAGGCACCGTTCCCTACACTGCTCCCCGGGCGCTGTTCAAAATGGCTGCCCACTGCTCCTAACACTAGGATGGGTCAAATGCAGAGAAACAATTTCCCCACGGGAATTAATAAAGTATATCAAAATCAAAAAAATCAAAAAATACATTTCAATAACGTGCTTTAACCACCAGGTGTCCCTTTCTATCAGCTGTGGTCCGTTATGGTGTAAAAGTCAGCCGAATTAGTATTGATACTGCAAGGAGACATATTGTGTGAAGAGAAATGTAAGATGTTGTTTGATTGCTGATAAATTTATGATCCACGTCACATATTCAGTTTCGGCAGCAGTTATCCCTGTTTGTCCAGAAGTCTTCTCATCAGGGCTCTATAAATAGCGAACTACGGCAGATATGTAATATTGAATGCAGCCGAACCGTGTATTACAATGCCGTTATGTGATGACCTCCTAAGAGAAAAGCAAGCACACTCGGAATAAAGTATTATTTTATTTTTTTAAAATGTTTTTGTATTTCACATCAACAGGAAGTCCGGTTAACTGAAATGTCCGTGCGCAACAATACCCCAACCCATAGATCCGTGGGTGAATAATGTCAATCACCACATTACACACATCCCTTCACATTTACATTTTAATTTACATTAAAGTATTCCGTGAGGCCTTCTAAAAAATTTTCAAATATAATTAGGGTTGTAGTTGAAGAGTTTGTAAATTACTCGCCATCCACTTAATCGCACAATGGCATGTCCATTAATGAGATACAGATTTCAGTATTCTGAGCCCCTACTCTCCCCATAACTGACGGCAACAAAAGTCCTACATTATTCAATTAAAATGAAGAAGTAAAAACAATAAGTGTGGCTTGATATTGAGTAAAAAAAGGTTGATAAACGCTGTGAGAATGGATCTGCGGGTAGCATTCGCTCGCGATCTCAAGTCGTCTACAACATACGTTTAGGCAGCTATATAGAGGACTATGGAAAGTTGAAAATGTATGACTAAGGGCCCCCCCTTGCGTTGGAAAAAGCCGACACAGGGGACTTTACATAACGTCAACATAGGCGTGGTACAACACACACCTACACACTGTACCACACACACCTACTGCTCCTAAAGCATAATCAGGCTACAGCCGTTGTGTATTGGAGGACAACGACGCATTCGGGCGCCGGCTCTACCCACTGGGCTATCTGTTCCTTGAAATATTGAACTGTTTTTATATTACTGATAATTGTCTTTTGTTCACAACTTCTCCACGTTTCGAAGTGTTTCCCGAGCCAGAACGACCTATCTTTCTTCCTGGCTTGCTCTATAATGATACTACAATTCAAATGCAATACCAACAACAACTCAACAACAACTCAACAGCAACAACGCAAACTACGACAACAACCCACACATTGCGCATTCTTTAGAGCGGTCATAAAGTGTTGAAGTGCTCAAATTTGAAACTGTTTCAACCTGTCACCTGTCAGAATCGAGACGAGGCAGTGCATTGAATCGCGTGAATGGACCGCAAACCAGTCAAGTGATTCATTCAGGAAATGAAGCAGTTGCTGCTTCGGACGTCACATGTCATGTGATTTGAAGCAGCTGCTGCTTCGGACGTCACGTCACGTGATTTGAAGCAAGCTTCGAAGCACTGCTTCTATGGAATAGGAAGTCCAGGGTTGAAGCTCCGTTCGAAGCTTCAGTGTCAAACTGCCATCCCTAGCTCTCTCCAACCAAGGCGTCCTCATGGGCCGGCATGACCAGATGCTCAGAGAGGTTATGGATAACCTCGCATCACTAGCCGCCAACGTAGCACAGATGGGACATCACCTCAACCTGGTTTCAACTCATCTTGCTCCGCCTGCTCCTGAGGATCCAGCTCCCCCACAAGAGTTGGCACCGGTTCCAGCCCAGCCCACTCTCCCTTCACGTGAGCCAAACATTCCCACTCCAGAGCGGTACGCAGGTGCCTTAGGGACATGTAAATCTTTCTTAATGCAGTGTTCTCTTGTGTTTGAGCAGCAGCCGTCTACTTATGCTAATGACAGAGCTAAGATTTGTTATATGATAGGTTTACTTACAGGTAGTGCCCTAGCCTGGGCATCAGATGTATGGGAGAGTCAGTCCAACCTTTGTTATTCTTATCCGGGGTTTACAGAAGAAATGAAGAAAGTTTTCCACCACCCCATCAGCATTAGGGACGCTACTAAACGCCTCCTCTCACTGCGACAGGGCTCCCGTAGTGTAGCCGAATACTCAGTGGAATTTAGGACCTTAGCTGCAGAGGCGGGGTGGAATGACACAGCGCTTCAAGGGGTTTTTCAAACCGGGCTAACTGATTCTGTTAAAGATGAGTTAGCAGTAGGGGTGTAACGGTTCACAGAAGTCACGGTTCGGTTCGTACCTCGGTTTGGGGGTCACGGTTCGGTACGGGTTCGGTACAACAAGAAAAAGAAAAGAAAAGTCCCAAATGCATAATTCCAGGTTTGTTGTTATTTATTTTTGAACAGTAGTGCAAGTTTCAGTTTAAAAATAAGGAACTCTGACATTTTGAATAATTAACTGTATTAAACAGTTAAAAACAAACCATACACACTCAGATGGCCATATTATCTATAATGGCTGATGTCAAACAAAAAGGTTTCATCAAGCTGTAAAACTAAAAAGAATGTCTTGAAAATATTACATCATAAATAATAAGAAAGTGTTTCAAGAGCGCAAAGTCGTTGAAAAACATATGCCAAAAGCTTCCGTTATTTATTTTGGTCTCACGGCTTTCATTCATTCATTAGCATACCTCACCGCTGTCGAGCCACGCCGACACACCGTCCTCGTCCGATCTACCACTCGCACACTTCATCGTTATTGTAGTCCACAGGGAACCCGAAATGTTCCCACACAGCTGATTTAAAAAAAAAGCAGGTGGGTTCTAGCTCCTGTGTGTTATCTGAAATCGCCATACTAACTTTTCTTCTTCTTGTATTTTGTTCGTTTTGTTGTTGTTTCTTCTTGTTCTTCATTTGTTGTTTAAGGGCGTCTGGCAAACAGCTTTTAGGTGCAATACCGCCCCCTGGATTATAAATAGTGTAATGGATACTGCCCTGAATGACAGACTTTTTTCCCACTCGTAAAAAAAAAGGCGTATACGGATACCGTTACACCCCTAGTTAGCAGTGAGGGACGAATCAGCTAACTTGGATGAGTTGGTCTCCCTAGCCATAAGACTGGATAACCGCCTTAGGGAGCGCCGTAGGGAAAGAGCCAGCCGATCTCCTGGGTCACTCCTCTCTCGCCCTGTCTCGTCTCCTCTCGCAAGATTCAGGTCGGAGACTTTCCCAAGTCCTGGTGCTCCATCTGAAGTCTTTTCTCCTCTCCTGTCTTCAGAGGAACCGATGCAGCTAGGCAGAGCCCGACTCACTCCCCAAGAACGTCTCCGGAGAATAAGTCTACTGTGCTCACTCCAGTCATCTCGTGGACACATGCCCCCAGCGCCCAAAAGAGGGTGCTCGCCATGAAGGTGGGGATACTGGTGAGCAAGGCTGTTTCTGTTTCGAACTGAGCGTGAGGCCATGGAGACATACATCAAAGACTCACTGGCTGCTGGCATCATAAGACCCTCTTCTTCCCCCGTCGGAGCAGGCTTCTTCTTTGTATCCAAGAAGGACCGCTCCCTATGGTGCTGCCCTTTGGACTCACCAATGCCCCAGCTGTCTTCCAGGCTCTTGTGAACGATGTCCTCCGTGACTTCCTGAACTGTTCAGTATTTGTGTATCTTGATGATATCCTGATATTCTCACAGACCATGGAGGAACACACCCAATATGTGCAGCAGGTTCTACAAAGGCTCCTTGAGAACAAGCTGTTTGTCAAAATAGAGAAATGCAAATTTCACGTGGATTCAGTGGATTTCCTGGGCTACATCATTGAGCAAAGTCAGCTGAGAACAGACCCAGAGAAGGTAAAAGCAGTGGCACAATGGCCCAAACCTTCCACCAGGAAGCAGCTCCAACGTTTTTTGGGCTTTGCAAATTTATATCGCCGGTTCATCAGAGACTACAGTCGTGTTGCCGGTCCTCTCAACCAACTCACCTCCCCAGCAATCCCCTTCTCGTGGACTACTCAGGCTGAGGCTGCATTCTCTGAGCTGAAGAGACGTTTCACCTCGGCTCCTATTCTTATGAACCCTGACCCATCTCTTCAGTTTATTGTTGAGGTTGATGCATCCAACACCGGTGTGGGGGCTGTTCTATCACAACGCTCAGTCTCCGACCAAAAGCTTCACCCTTGTGCTTTTTCCCCCCGACGACTGACAACCCCTGAGCGCAACTATGATGTTGGCAACAGGGAGCTGCTTGCTGTAAAGCTTGCGCTGGAAGAATGGAGGCACTGGCTGGAAGGCTCTGAACATCCATTCGTTGTGTGGACAGACCACAGGAACCTGGTCTACATACAAACTGCCAAACGACTAAACTCCCGCCAGGCACGCTGGGCATTGTTTTTTGGGAGGTTCAACTTCACCCTTACCTACCGACCTGGTTCTAGAAACCTTAAACCTGACGCATTGTCCCGGCAGTTTGCAGTGGATCAGGATCCCATAGCTCCTGACACCATAATCCCCGCTACCAGAGTGGTGGGCGCTGTAACATGGGAGATTGAGAACTCAGTGAGGAAGGCACAGAGAGACCATCCAGATCCAGGAAATAGTCCAGATAACCGTTTGTTTGTACCTGACTCTGTCCGCTCACAGGTTCTCCTATGGACCCATGCTTCCCGCTTTGCCTGCCACCCGGGTGTGAGTCGGATCCTATCCCTCCTGAGATGACACTTCTGGTGGCCTTCTATGGAAGCGGACTCTCGAGCCTTTGTGCTGGCCTGCACTGTTTGCGCCCGTAGCAAGTCTTCACACCAGGCTCCTATCGGTCTACTCCAGCCTCTCCCAGTCCCTAGTCGTCCCTGGAGTCACATCGGCCTAGATTTTGTTACCGGCCTCCCGGTTTCACAGGGTAACTCGACCATTCTCACTATTGTCGATCGCTTTTCCAAAGCGGTTCATCTTGTGCCTCTTCCTAAACTCCCCACAGCCTCTGGAACTGCTGACCTCTTAGTCAATCATGTGGTCCGGCTTCATGGTTTGATGGCATTCCAACAGACATTGTTTCCGACCGAGGGCCACAGTTCATATCTCAGGTATGGAAAGCATTCTGTCGAGCACTTGGAGCATCTGTCAGTCTCTCCTCAGGCTATCATCCTCAGACTAACGGGCAGGCCGAAAGAGCCAATCAGGCCCTTGGAGCTGCACTTCGCTGTGTCACCTCCCGGAATCCCACCTCCTAGAGCTTACATCTGCCCTGGATTGAATACGCTCATAACTCACTGTCTAGTGCTGCCACCGGTATGTCCCCATTTTAATGTTCTCTTGGATATCAACCCCCTTTGTACCCAGCCCAAGAGGACGAGATCGCAGTTCCGTCTGTCCAAGCCCATCTCCGTCGTTGTCGGAGGATTTGGAAGGATGCCCGCTCTGCCCTTCTCCGCTCCGATGAACGCAATCGGCATATTGCAAACCGCTACCGGACCGCAGCTCCCCAGTTCCAACCAGGTCAGAAAGTTTGGCTTTCTTCAAAAAATATTTCTTTACAAGCTGAGTCTAAGAAGTTGAAACCACGCTTCATTGGCCCCTATGTGATCGAGCGCATAATCAATCCATCTGCTGTTAGACTCAAGCTGCCTCCCTCCATGAGAATTCACCCAACCTTTGATGTGTCCCAGTTGAAACCAGTGTTGTCCAGCCCTTTGTGCCCTCCAGCCATCTCCCCTCCACCCACCCTTGTTATTGATGACCACCCGGCCTCACGGTCCGACGGCTGTTGGACATTCGTCGCCGGGGCCGTGGGTATCAGTATCTGGTCGATTGGGAGGGTTATGGTCCTGAGGAGAGGAGCTGGGTGTCCCGCAAGCTCATTCTAGGTCCC
This sequence comes from Pseudochaenichthys georgianus, assembly GCF_902827115.2. Taxonomy (NCBI): domain Eukaryota; kingdom Metazoa; phylum Chordata; class Actinopteri; order Perciformes; family Channichthyidae; genus Pseudochaenichthys; species Pseudochaenichthys georgianus. Next base: position 7,750,560 of record NC_047506.1, on the reverse strand, counting down.
TCTCTCATTCGGGACTTTCACAGAGACCACTCAGATAAGCCTGGCGGTTCGCCTGGAGGCTCCCGTTGAGGGGGGGGTACTGTCACGGTCCAAACTGTGTTCCTGTTTGTTCCCCTGTGTGTGGAGAGGGTGTGGTTTCCCTTGCAGGCAGCAGCCTGATTGCTCTCACCTGGCCGTCTGACTCAGCTGTCCCTCATCATCTAACCAGAGCTTCCAGCCAACCTAAATGCTTCTTCCTGCATCATACCTGCCTGCCTTGTAATCAGTCCAGCCTCTCACTGCCTACCTCCACTCCGGACCTCCATAATCACCAAACCTGCCTGAGTCTCCGAAGCAATAACTATTTAAAACATAATCCTAACAGTTAACAGTATAGAACAGGGGTGTCCAAACTACGGCCCGGGAGCCAAATGCAGCCCGCGGGCCATTTTGAATCGGCCCTCAGCGAATTCCAAAATTGTAATGAAATATGGCCCACAAATGAAACTTGTGCTTGTCTTATATTGTACTTCTCAAATATATATGTAAACGGATATTTCACAGTAGTATTCATGAGTTAATAGGCCAAATGTTTCAAATACATTCAGTCAATTAAAGTTGAAAACTATTTCTAACAAATCTAAGTTGATAATAATAAATTATTTACATAAGAAGCTTGAAATAGACCCTTCCTATTTCCTCTTGTTTTAAGCAATCTGAGGCTACTGTTTTAAGGAATGAGCTGCTAACAAAATAAGTAAAAACCTACAGAGAACTGGGATGTAGGCTGTTTGTCTTCTTAAAGCATATTCAAGTAAAAAGCATAATTTACCTACATTTGATTGATTTTGCTGTCTTACTTAAGGCAATACACCTCACCTCTAGTGAGTGGCCCAGCCCTTCATATATTTTAATGTATGCGGCCCTTTGTGAAAAAAGTTTGGACACCCCTGGTATAAAGTATTAAACACCTAAACAGACATAAAAATGACAGACATAAAAAACACATAATTTGTAATATAAATATGTCACTCACACTTTTTTATTTCTTTTGTGTCTTGAGAATATTGTATTTTGCACTTTGGAGGAGCCTGGGACTTTCATGTCAGCAACTTCACTAGCTATATGACGAACGTTGAATCTGTAAGTCTTTGAACCATCAAACCTTTTGACGAAAAATCTGAATGGAGTATTACTTTGGATATCCACATGAGGGCAGTAATGCCAAAGTAGTGAAGTCAGATGGCTTCAGTCTCAAAAGAAACATTTTGATTGTAGACTATCATGCATTTAAAACTGATATAGCAAATTAGTTTCAAATAATTTAATCTCCATTACTCATGTCTCTGCTGGAATAAATAACCAGGTCCCATGTGTTCATAGATTGAATCATCAGATTTTTTTGTTTTTTAAACCTTCATCACCATATCCTTCCCTTCCTGTCTTCACTGTTCTCCATCCCTTGATTTGTCTCCATCTCCATTCTTCTCTATTTCCCTTAGTTCTGTATTTCCAAAGCCGGCCACAGTAGGCGTTGCAGACTTCCTACAGAGCAGGACTTCTCAGTGGGTTCCTTTGTGTCTTTGTTCATCCTCCCGCAAAAGCACCACAGGCCTCCTGTGAAGCTGTTGGCTCAATCCATCCTGGTGGTCTTTTCTTTATTGTAATACACCCTAGAGGTTGTACCCTGCTGATAAAGTGTTTTTCTACTGTATTCCCAGAGAGAGATGTCATTGTCAAAAAAAAGGTTGATTTGAAAAGTTGAGAAACTGAATAAAGGGCACTTTCTCCTGGGCATATACATGACACTCCAGCAAGTGGTCATGAATATTGAATATAAAGGTTTGCACAGCTTCTTTTTCTTTCAGGTATTTGCAATGCTATGAATGATGGGGGAATGTCATTGGAGTGATCCTTATCTTGAAACTTTATGATTTGAGATATTGTGGAGGTTGTATCATCTCCTTGCACATGCAGTGGAAGGGAAAAAAACTCCTCTGGCTTCTTCTGTCTCTTTCTCTGTCACACACACACACACACACACACACACACACACACACACACACACACACACACACACACACACACACACACACACACACACACACACACACACACACACACACACATACATGGTGGGGCCTCCCGGGTAGGAGAGAAGGCATGGCCAGGGAGAACAGCCAGAAACACCTGCAACAGATTAGAGTTCCTAATGCTAGGTAATAAATCCTCTCACCCTTCTCTAGCATCTCCATCTCCACCCAGCATGGATCTTATAGGCTGAGGAGCATCCACCCACATCCTTCACAGCAACACATACAGAATATGGTATATAAGACGGAAAAGTTGATGCATTGTTTTTCTCAGTATCATCCAGCCTACATGATGCAAGTGAAACTGCACTACACTAACATAATCTCTCTCCTATTGGTTCAGCATCATGGTGGTTTTCCCCAGGGTCTTGCACTGGGCTCTATATCAAGATCAAACATTTCCATTATGACTGCAAACAGCCAAGGCCAAGAACAAAGCTGAGGCTGGCTGCTTTACTGACTACACATAAAACTTGAAAGGTGGCTGACTGATTGGCCAATTGGACGCTTACTTACAGAGGTTTGTAATGGAGGTTGAATTCTGCTTTAATGTCCGTGATACAGCATATTATTTCATCTCTATGTCGGCCGATAAAGAAAGACAATCTGTATATATGCATCGGTTGTAAAAAATCAAACCACACGTAAAATAAGTCTATAACCTTTTTCCAGTGAGCACACAGTATGTCCTCGCTTTTATATTTGCACACAACGTTTGCTGATGCAGCAGAAATGTCATGTTTCAGACCATAAATAGTCACCTATGCATAGCAATAGTACAGCGCACCTCAACCATCAAGCACCGGCCCCAATTTATGATTCTTTCTTGTCCTGCTTCTTTGAGCACAAAGGACACTGCTCCACAAATCTCCGTCCAGCTTCATCCATCAGTTACTTTGAGCACTACAGAAAGAGCGGCCTTCACACATGCGTCATGTCATGTTCGCCGGCTTGTGTGTATTATGTGTGTGTGTGTGAGACATTTATCACCCTCTGGCTGTGGAGTGGGTGACTAACTGGTGAGAATGGGGATTCTGCCTCTTGTGTGAACGTGGAAGTGAACCATTAGGTGACACACAAATGTTGGCATACAATTTGACATAGGCCTACAGGTAGACAGATAAAGGAGCAATTTAAGAAGATATTGTGATTGAATTGGTCCCCTTAGTGTACTATCTTAAGCGAAATGCATTCATTTAAAAATAATATTTTTAGATTTTGTTGCAAGATTCAGCAGACGATTAGTTTAGCTTAGCATAAAGTCCATTGGCAGCTCCCAGCTAAGAAGTATCTGACACATAGATCCTCGTAAAATGGCAAATGAATGTTCATAAAAGTTATTTGTGCAAGGTAACCAAAAAAGGAGAACTTGTTAATTATTGTGCTTAAAAATGCTGGTAGGTGGGCGAGCTGTTTCCCCTTGTTTCCAGGCGTTGTGCTAAGCTAAGCTAATTGGCTCCAGTTTCCAGATAACTTTTAAAATGACAGATGAGAGACATGTAGATCTACTTATCTAACTCTTAGAAAGAATGAGATGAATGAGATTTCCCAAAATGTCAAACTTTTGTTTTAAATACTTTCAGAATATGTTGTTATTAGAATTATTTTGAAGCTCTAACTAGTCGTGAAGCATGTAGATGAGTTTACTGTACATTACATGTTATTTTATTTGTTAGATGCTTTTATCCAAAGTGACTTACATACATTCAGTACTGTGGACAATCCCCACAGGAGCAATTTGGGGTGACTGCTGACTGCAGTGGGACTCGAACTTGCTATCCCCTGATTTGAAGTCCAGCGTACTTTCCACTGAGCCACAGCCTCCCCTCCCCTGTAGTATCTTAATAAAACAAAAATGTATTGTTATGCAAGTAGGATAGTTTTAGTATGCACCACTAGGCTACTGATAGAATAATCCCATAAATATTTAGGTAATAATGTCTGTTAGCGTAATTGTTATTTAACATCAGTTGAAGTTGTAACCATTGATCTGTGTAATGGTGTGAGGCGATTAATTATAAGAAAGAATGTTAACCTTTCTGAATACTGCTTGAGCATGACCTTTGAAAAGTTTTCACAAAACATTGAGCTATGACAACAAAAGGAAAGAGTGAGCGAGGGAGATGGAGGCGGAGGGGGAGGCGAGATGAAAACCTGTGAAAGGGAGCGTCAGTGTGAATACAAACTGTGGGTGTGAGAGGTGGCTGAGGTGGCCCTGTGAGTGACCCCTGACCTCCTTCTCCCAGGTCCATTCAGAGCAGCACAATGGTTGACACCTGTGTCCTTTCAATACTGGTACTATTATTATTTACATCAGTCAGTGGGAGAGGGAGAGAAAGACCGAGAGGCCAGAGGTGCTGTGAAGCAGAGTGCACCAGCTTCATGCCAACAACACCCCCTCTCCCCCAAAGGCAGGTGCCTTCCTATCGCCCTCTCTCTCTCCCTCTGTCTGGCAATCTCTTCCTTTTTAATTATTTCAGATAACTCCAAACACATCGGGGGAAGGAGAGGATCCACAAAGAGGACAGACAGGGTGTTTTTACATCCTGTACCTAATGGTCCGATATCCCTCCCTCTGTATCACCGTGAACACAGAGGGCATCAGTCTGGGTGAGGAAGCGGGGAGTTTTACATTCAAATGCCCACGTCTGTATAAACCGCTTAAAAAAGCTTTGCATCTGATTTATCTTTTGATTCAATGTGATATGCGTATTTTCCCCAATGCAAAGTGTTACGCCTATACAATACCAGTTGCATTTAATATGAAGTCATACATTCAGTGTGCTGCATGTACGAGCTTATAATGACCTTGTAGGACAATCCTTTTGTCCCGTTCTTGTCGTGTATGCCTCTCTTGCTCATCAGGCTGGTGGGGTGAATCACAGGGAGCATGGGTGGCAGGCTGGGGGTTACATTAATTATCTTTTTGTTTTTCATTGGGGGAGAGAAAGCCCAATTAACAAAGGATAAGAAGTGAACCGTAAACACCCTCAACAAGGCCCAACAAACCTACATGAACGAGAGCTCACTCTCTCTCTGTCTCTCTCTCCGTCCCCCCTCTGCTGACCACTCCTCCCACCCTCCTCCTCCTCCCCCCTCTTGCTCACTCACTCTCTCTTCCACTTCCCTCACAAAAGGAAGGCTCAGAGCTTACAAAGTGCCAATTAACACTGAATGTTTGCCCCTCGCACCTCCCTCTCTGAACTGCTGACAGCTCTGGTGTTTGGGTTAATACCAAAGGCCTGCAAAGAATTATAATTCTCCTCCTTGCCCCATCCCCCCTTCTCTCCCTCTCCTATCCTTTTATTTTGTTTCCAATGGGGTGGTTTTACAGTTCAATGCACAGTCAAAGGGTGATATAAAATGACTTTCCAAAGAATTTCATTTGGGAGACGAGGGGCTGCGTTGAATTTCGGCAGCCAGGGGCAGGACCAGGGATGGAGGGGGGAGGTGGGGGGTGGGCCGTCCCTAGTGAGGAAGAGAAACAGAGACAACCATAAATTATTTGTTAAAGAAAGTGAAATAATGTGTATCAAATATTTATATCAGGTGTGGATTTTAAATGTATTTCCTTTTTTACAATTAAAACATGCTGATTACCTCATCTCTGGTTACTAAAGAGGTTATTTTATATGCTCTCCCCTGTTTCCCTATTTGTTATTTCACGCTCTTACATCAGCACATTATATGCAAAAATGATGTCAACATGACCCTAGTTTACACTTAAGGGAACACACATCTATGTACACACACACACACACACACACACACACACACACACACACACACACACACACACACACACACACACACACACACACACACACACACACACACCCGTTGGAACTGTAGCTCCCACTTGAGATGAAGATAGCAGCGGGTCATTTATCACAGGCGAGGCTGATGGCTATGAAACGCTTGTATGTCTCCCTTGTGAACTCCAATAAATCAGACTGCTGAATAAAAGAGCGACCAATGAGAAGAGGTGAGAGGGTTAAACTCTGGGAGAAACAGAGACCATATAGGCTCTTTAAGGGAGCTTCTGCCTGTACTCAATTCTCTGAGTTTACCTCCACAATTTATGACCTCATGGGACCAGGTCTCTCCACTCATTTCTTTACTTTAGGATAAGATGCCTTGTTGAAATTGGTTATTCTATTGGGAATGAGCAAAGCATGAATTGGATTTCGCTCATGTCAAGAAAAGGCCAAATGGATCCTTCAACATCAAAATATAATTTGAAAACAACACACTGAATAACTTATGTAAAAGGAGTGTCCGTTAGGTCTGACATATTCAAGTTTGAAAGCGTTTTCAAATATGGTGAAGTTAGAAAGAAGTGAGTGTACCAGATCTCTGTAATACTAATACTAGTACTCTAGTACTCACTTAATAGTTATATCTAAAAAATACTACCCTTTGTGTTAAAGAGTATGAAACCTTCAACACTCAACACTTATCTTAAAAAATAACAGTTGTTTTGATGAGCATAAGCAGTTTTGCGGCTTCACTCTTATTCTAGTGTGTGTGGCTATTACCTTTTGCTGGCTAATGTAAGCGAACTTAAGCAAGATACTGTTGTAAAACTGTCTTCACTTGTATTAGAATCCTTGTTATGTTCCCATAAACTGTTTTACCCTTTATAATTGTCAGAAATAGTTTTGTTAGCAAAAGTTATAAAGCTTTGCCCAAATATTATTAATCACCCAATATTTTCCAGACAATGAACGAGAGCTTTAAAGTGAACGACTTCTTGTTAGGATGTCATCCGTTGTCCCTACCAAAGAGTGTGAGTGGTCCTGGTGGAGTGGAACCAAGCCAGACTTGCTTTAACTACATTAAAGTAAGGGGAGCTGAGCAGAGAGCTGACATGACCTGACACGGATCATGGTTCCACCAGTGAGGGCTGGCTGGGCTCTACCTCAACCCTGAGACCCCGGGGTCAAAACGCTCTGAAGCCTCTCTGGGAGGAAGGCGGCTGGCGAGACATGTGACTTTGGCCTCTGCTTTAAATCCTGAATTCTGGGATTTACTTAAGTTAAGCGGAGGGAAAATGGGAACTTATAGCTTGGGGCGTTAGATGAAAAAATTCACGTGGGAGTGAAAAAAAAGTATGTGTGCACAAGGTATCTGATTTCCACATTTCCAGACATATGATCGAGCTACAGTATATCATTTTGTATCCCGAGATTTATTTGAAAGCAGGTGCTCCCCTGGCTGACGGAGCACTCTCTGTACCATCTGATTCACATGAACTATAAGTTATCCTCACCCAAATGACAGATCCAGAGGTCAGTGATGTGGCTGTGTCAAATGAGGGTCGTGAGAAAAGCTGAAAGGAGCACGTGCCTAGAATTAGATGAATGTCAAAATCCGTTCTGCTTCTCCCTAAAGAATAGATACATGTCAGAGGAGTCACGTTGGCCTCAGTGCAATTGCAGGTCTCTCTCTATGAAACAGGATTTCCTCTTTACTTCATTTCAACATTCTTCCTGTTTTCCGGTCAATCTTTCATACTTTATTCCTCCAGAAACCCATAGGAATTTCCTTCTAAGGGACCGTGATGTGAGTGGTGTGTGCATTTTGGAGTCTGCGTGACCCCATCAGCACTGAGCGGGACAGAGTAGACCGGCCACGGGGGCCGAAAGCCCTGTGGGACCCAAATCTGGCTCAAGGTCCGGGACCGTTCAGCACCACGCTGGATCACGGGCTGTAACTCACCCTCTGTCTGTGGTTTGGGATGGTGCGGAGGTAGGGGTGAATTGCAGGTCAGCCGTGAAAAAGCTTGCTTTATTGTCTGTCTCAGAGAATGAAGGATAGAGAGTAGAGAGAGAGAGAGAGGGATGGTTGGAGGTGAGGGCGGATAGGAGAGGAGGGAGTTTGGTGGTTGGGAAAAAGGGGAGAAAACATGAAGCAAGATGAATGTAATAGGATAGAAAAAGAGGTTTTTACATGAAAGTTGATGCGAACATTTTTCTGAATAGAGAATTGAACCACTTTAATTCCACACATCCTTCTCCCTCATCTTTGATTTTCACCTTTTCCATATGGCAGACTGAAAGACAGTTTCTTCTTAGCAGAACGACGGTAAGCACATGGCTATCTTTAAAGCTGAGCCAATACCCTTGACATAGTGTTTGTATAAAACGGTAGATCAAAACCAACTCTTGCTGTATGTATGTGCTCTACACTGTAAGAAAAGAGCTAATACAAGTTATATTGAGTGCACTTGGCAGTTTAGACAGACAGAATGGCCCTAACACACAATGGAGAGGGTATGAATCTATAATATACATAAGCAGATTTGTAGAGTTCTCTAAGTTATCAAATTAGATGATTTCTCCCAGATTTTGGGTGTCAAAGTTCCTCTCCGAAAGTGATCGATGAGTGCTGGGTAATTGTCGATTGTGAGGAGATGTCAGAGGGAGACGGCATGTCACCTCGCAGTGAGAGTAAAAGAGCCGGCAAATGGTAGTGATTACATCTAATATTCTCCATCTGGGAGTGATTGCCTCAGAAGACGAATTTCAAAGAAGAGTACGGCGGGGGGAGAAAAGCAAGAGGCAACAGTAATTTGCACAGGGTTTACAAATCTCCTGAATCGAATTTGGGAATCTTTCGACACATCTTGTTCTATTCCCTCAAGACAATCACTCCTGAAATGCACGCACACATCCATAAACAACTTAAAAAAAGACGTGCTCTATTCTTCTAACCAGATGTATACATGTGAGAGAGCCTGTTGCACAAATTATTAACAATCCCAGGGAATAAAGTAACAATATTCACTGCAGCACGTAGGATTTTGGGGCTAACACATCAATACTCAATATATCTCGCAGTCTGTCTGTGAGCAATCACAAACCACCCAAGCAATGGTTGCCAGTGTGTCAGAGTTGAGCTGGAACCAGGTCAGAAGTGATCAAAGAGTGCTGAGGAGAGAGAGAGAGAGAGAGAGAGAGAGAGAGAGAGAGCGAGAGAGAGAGAGAGTTATCTGGTCCCAATTACACTCAATCATGGGAAATTGGCAAAGTGCAAAGCGAGGGATCTTCATGATGAGAGCAGGAGGCCAGATGAGTGGAGGTGGTCCGCCGACATGTCTGACTTCACAGAGAACACTTTTGTATTGGGAGTCATTTCTCTGTGTATTTATGTTGTTGTGGGTCACAGTGACATTTGACTTTACCACTATTATATTTTCATTCTGAGTTTTGGGACTGAGAAAAAAAAGGAGTGTCTTTCCAGCATCAAATATGAAGTAATCAATAATCAAAGAGGAAATTAGAAAAGACAGAAAATGTGTTGCTAAAAGTGGGCTGAGCTGCAATGCATTACTTTGCGGTATGATTTAATTTTTTCGTAATTTTTAGAGTAAAGGGATTACAATTCGGAGATTGGCAATAACTTTATTGTAACTAATCCTAACAATTTAGCGGTGAAGTTTTACCAGAAATATTATGGAGGGTTGATATCAGTTTTGTGACCATGCGATCGATTAAAGATGATATGGGGGAGGCTGTAGCTCAGTGGTGTGCTGGACTTTGAATCAGGTGGTAGCTAGTTTGAGTCCCACTACATTCAGCATGTCGTTGTGTCGCTAGCTGGGAAAGACACTTCACCCCAAATTGCTCCTTTGGGGATTGTCCACAGTACTGCATGTATGTGGCCTGCGCTCCCAAGATTTTATTCAGATGCTGGTTCCTACAGTGAGAACAAAACTGGGAAAAACAGCTTTTGCTGCCCCCACAGCTTGGAGCTGAAACTCTCAGGTCCATCTTAAAGGACAAAGAACACGACACCATTGGTCGATGTGAGTGCTCGTATATCCTGAAATCGTTTTAAAATGTTGCCAGTTTTTGAATGATTTTAATAGTTTGTTTTACTTCGCATATTGACTGGCTAATGTGCCATTTTATTTGTGTTTTACAGCTGTATTTGTCTGCCTTTCATGTCTGTGTTTTATATGTTGTAACTTTGTACATGCTGCCCTTCTTGGCCAGGTCACTCTTGGAAAAGAGATTTTAATCTCAATGAGTTTTTTACCTGGTTAAATAAAGGATATATATATATATGTAAGTCGCTTTGGATAAAAGTGCCTAAAAAATGACATGTAATGTAATACGATACAATTGTATTTATCCTGATGGAAATTACACATTAGTGATACATAGATAACATAAGATATAACCTTGGTGGTGATGCTTCAAAGCTGTTTATAAGCACTTTGACGGAGTTATGCTATGTAACGAAAGTATTAAAAAACGACTATAAAACATTACTTTTGATGGCAAGGAATGTAATTACTTTTCAATTCATAATATGTAATGAGTAATGTATTACAGTCTAAAAGTAACTTGCCCAAAACTCCCATTCAAATATTCTGCTATCATGATCCCTTCATTGTTAAATGGGGCAATAATAAGATGGATTGACTCAAGGATTTAAATAATTAACTGTTGATAATGTGTGACAATGAAATGATTGGTTGAGAACACTTTAAAGATAAACCAGCTCAAACAAAGGCTTCTCTTTGTTAACAAAGGAATATAACAGAGCACATTTCCCCACCTAATGAATGCTGATAAAGTGAGAGGAGATAACCAAACAGGCATAACAAAGGAGATTTCTCTCACTCAGGGTTTCACTCTGATTTGTCAAGTGGTTCCTTCTCTCCTCTGATTGGCCGTGGGCGCTCAACAAGGAATGCCAACAAAAAAGTGACCCTCCTGTGAGCACCTCCTCCCTCAAATCCCTCCATCCCCCACCTCAGCCTCCCTGCTCCGTGTCCCTCACCCATCCCCCCTACCTCATATCCCCGCCCCCCCTCCCAGCCCTCTACCAGCCCCCTCTCCCCTCGCTCGTTCTCTCCCAGTTGCCTCACGGCTTGCTGTGACCCATCTTGCACCTCCCGAAGCCCACAACAGACGCTTGGTGTGTGAAGAAGGTCAGGAGTTCAGGCCTAGCGGAGGCTCCTTCCCTCCCTCTGCTCAGAGGAGGCCTGCCCTGCGGGTTTATAATTATCTGCCGTTGGCATTCAGCACAGGTTCAAGCGCAGTGCAAGCGCTGGCACCAGCGTGGGGGGATGCGCTTGGCTACACACTTGGTGATTAGTTGTCCCTAATTGTCAGTTCCTTGTTACCTTTCTCTCCCTCTCTCTGTCTCCCTTTCTCCCCCTCACCAGTTAGTACATCTTTACATAAAACGCGACGCTTGGTTTATTGTCCCAAAAATGCACTCGTCTGTGCTCCTTTTCTGCTTCATTATTCTTTGGATGAGTCTTGCAACAATTTATAATTCCACTCGGTAAAAGAAAAAATCATTTATTCTGGCCTCTGGCCCCTCTCAAATGTTCATGCAAACAGTAACTGTGATCTCCTTCTTCTGCGATCAAGTGACCAGAGTATGCAGCGCCTGTCTTTCAACACAACAGCACATATTTCTTCTCACTGACAGACACAGGTTGAATATCCCTCACTCTTGACTCAGTGTATGTGTATAATGGATGCCGTTTTACGTTCCATTGCTTTTTATGATAAATCTAAATGTATAAGTGACTTGAGGTTATCCTCATAGTAGGATGGCTGCTGAGAGTGAGATGACACATTGCAGAGTGGAGCTTTGTAAACGTCACTGACGGCAGAAGCAAGAAGCACGTCGTAAAAGTCTCTTCAGAGAAAAGGTGAGGAGAACAAAAATTATACGGCCTCCACAGATGGTCTGAATGGGCCACTGTCATGGGAAAACCACATGGCCTTGAAGTTGTCGTAATCTTGTCAAAATGTGTTTTTCTCTTTGACCAAAATAAGTGTCCTTCATATTCACCTTGAACTTCTGTTTTCCTCAACAGTAACATGTGCTCTCCGTGGTTTAATTTGTTCCTGCAATTGGAATTTACTTTCAATATTGAAATGAATACAAATTGTTCTCTCTCAAATGTTTTATCCATACTTAACCTCTTGATTCAATACATATTTTTTCCATCAGTTTTGTGGAGCAACTGCGTCAGTTTCACAGGTGACTGTGTGCTTTCCATCAGGCATTTATATTGGCACTGACAGGCAGTGTGATAAATGACATACGATAAATCCATTCCTCAATGCCTTCAGAGATGTCTCCGCGCCATTAGTCACTCACACTACAGATCTCTGCAAGAGTCCATCATTGCTGCTCTGAGAGACACATCTGCAGACCTTGAGATAGACCCTGAAATGGGCTGACAACTGAACCAATACTGTGGGGGGCTGTTTGGGGGAAGGAAAGAGAGGAACAGCAGTCAGGCAGATGTGGGGCCTGGATCACTGCCAGGCAGCGCCCCGTCAACCTACAGCAGACCCTTCATCTCAATGTGAGTGAGGGAGATGTGGAAAACAGCAGGGAGTAGGAGGAGAAAAAGGGGGACATGGATAGATTTTGTACAAAGGCTCCATGACTGTTCCTCCATCTGAGGACATCCTCCAAAGCTCCTGGCATTTCTTTCCCCGTGACTGCACGCCCACAGTGCAATCAGCAGTGACAGCTGATGACGAAGAGAAAAACAAATTGGATTGGAAATCATTTATTGTGCAAACACCTTGCTGAATTCAACACCTTGACTGGCTTATTATTCTTTGACATTTTAGTGGAAAGTAGAACTAGTCCTTTGAGCCTTCCCAATCAAATCTATATTTAACACACACACAGATGGTTGGAATAAAACCCACATGTACCCCTCTTCCACTCTGTTTTTGGTGCGAGGAAGCAGTGGAGATATTTGCCAATTTCCAAGAGCGATGTGAGATGACACATGGACTTTTGACAGGTGTTTGTTTGAATATCAAACAGAACCGTGGAGGCCTGCAGATGGCAGGCAGATTGCATTCCAGACAGGGGCTTCAGTCTGGGGCTGCAGCAGAGGGGGAGAACCCATCTCTGCTCCGAGATGGTTCTCCAGGGGAATGGATGTACAAACCTCTCGTCTGCATGGCTATCATCATCGTCGCCGTGTCGTTCACCCCTTTACAGACGCCCGTGCACTCTGGAACAGCACAGCACTTTCAGTTTCCATGAGCTGTGTGCAGAGATGGACTTATTTTGTGAAGTAACTGTAGAATGTGGAAATATATAATTATCTTACAGGATGTTTCAATGGTCCTGACTAAGAAAAAATAATAATATTGAACTTCACCGTTAACCGCTTCACAGACCTCAGCTCTCGGTTGTGATATGTTGCAACAGACAATGTTTAGCTCTACAGGTTAGGGTTAATTGTATACAATTTACATTATATAAGAAAACAAAAATGTCAACGGTAAAATTATTACCTAAATATCGGTTGTTTACATTCATCAGTGTTTACAGACTGACTTCCTGGGGCCTATGCTACGAAGCTGGTTCAACCTAACCTGGATATGTTTGAGTTAGCCGGTTGGCCTAATCCAAAACATACGCGCTCTCGCTAAACTGTACTACGACGCTGGTTATCAAGTGGATCGCTCAAGCCAGCCGTGTCCTATCTAGTGAGGTGCGCGTTCACATGAAAGGGGTGGTATTTGGAGCATTCGACCAATCACAAACATGGAGAAGCGTACTGACAGCGCAGCGTATACTTCCTGAATGAAAAGTAAACTTTAATACTAGTCAAAAATGAAGAAGTTAAACTTTAAACATCCATGACTTAAACACTTGATCCAGGATCAAAGCCACAGAGCTGCACCTGCAAGGTGAATACAGCTGGCAAAAGAAAAAGTGTTTGAATGCGTACATTAACAGGTTTATGATATCACTGCCCCGTCTAAAACACGATCTGACTTCAATTACATTTGTCTCGAGTGTTTCGTCAACTTATGTGTTGCTTAAAATAATACTTCTGCATACAGTATGTGACACTGTGAGTGTTGCATATGGGCTCAGAACAGTCTCATAATACACACATCCACACAGAAGGATTCAAACTTGTATTTCCGGATCCATACTTGTGTTTTTCAATGCACACACAAATGTATTCCATTTTATATACATGTAAATAAAATCCAAATACAGAAAAAAGTTTTACATATGTATTTTTGATCCTCACTTATTAGTTTCCCGTTTAAAACCCCTGAACCTGCAAACAGCTGTCTGTGCACGGATCGCTTTGCATTCGTGTGTGGGTTTTTTGAGACTCCCCTGACGGTCAGCCGATTCGTACTTGTAATTTTTTCTATCTATAGCCAATCAGATGTCTCCTTCATTCTAAGCCAATCACATGAGCGCGCCCCCACGATGGTAAAATTACTTCATATACGCATTTTGCGCAGTCCGGTCAGCTCGCTAAACAGAGGACAGAGCATCAGGTGATTATGCAGAGCAGCGTGTCTCCATCAGACTCAGCAGCTGATCTGATCTCTCTCTTGCGTCCGGTTATACTTCACTCGCGTTTATGTCCATATCGATCAGATCCAGCTCTCCTTATCGGCCTTTATAGAGAGCACCGAACTATTAAGAGTGAATATCGGCCGATAATGACCTGCAGGGCTCCCCCCGTTAACAGGTCACTGTCTAGCACTGGCTTCGTAGTGCACTGATCGATTAGGCGAAGCTAACCTGTAGCTGCTCCCTCCACACTCACAACAACTGCATACAGACATAGCCTAAATAAAGCAGCTGTATTCGCCATACAGGAAACACACATTTAAAACGGTTTTGCCTGCCGTTTTTGTGTAACAAGCATTCATCAATGGTTTGGAAAGTGGCGCTGTACCTTAATAATATAAAGGCTTGTATTGGCGTGCATTTCCTGTTCGGAAAGTGGCGCTGTACTGAGAGTGGAGGTGTCCTGAGATTAGCGCCTCCAGGCAGGCTCCATGGAGCTGTCAGCTCTGGACTGCGCAAAATGCGTACATGAAGCGCTACGTCATGAACGCAAGAAATCTACCCTTGTGGGGGCGCGCTCATGTGATTGGCTTAGAATTGAGGAGACATCTGATTGGCTAAAGATAGAAATAATTACAAGTACGAATCGGCTGACCGTCAGGGGAGTCTCAAAAAACCCACACACGAATGCACATCGATCCGTGCACAGGAAGCGGTTTGTGTTTGCAGGTTCAGGGGTTTTAAACGGAAAACAAATATGTGAGGATCAGAAATACACATGTAAAACTTTTTTCTGTATTTGGATTTTATTTACATGTATATGAAACGGAATACATTTGTGTGTGCATTGAAAAACACAAGTGTGGATCCAGAAATACAAGTGTGAATCCTTTTTCGGATCATGAAATACAAGTGTGAATCCTTCTGTGCGCATGTGTGTATTATGAGACTGTTCTGAGCCCATAGTTGCACGGCCAGATACGGCTCAGCTGACTCAGATAAGGAGATATGATACATTATGAAGTGATATGCCGCGGAATGTACTTAATGTACTCTGATCCGGTTACTTATGTTGTGGCCGATATTTAAGTAAGCTTTCTTAACGCTAATGTTATAATAGCCAGATTGCTCTGACGATGGGAGGTGATATTCTATTAATGTTCACGTTCACACAGTCGGTGATTTTTGCCGGCCGTCTTTCCTGCGACGGCAGCTTTTCTGTATTTCCTTTCTCCTGTGATATGACTTGATCGCTTTAAACTCCGCACACTGAGCTCTGATTGGTCAGCAGGCGGTGCTTTCACTGAGTTGAGCTCTTAGCCTGCAACCTAACCTGGTCCCGACCAGGTTAGCTGCTTAGCATAGGTATATTACCATGGAGATCTAGCCTGCTAAAAAGAGAACCAGCTTCGGATGACTGGAAAGCCGGAGTTTTCCCTGAATGTAGCCGGCTAAGCGAAAATCCTGCTTCGCAGTATACCCCCCTGGTTGACACCATACTTGTGTTGTGTACACACTCAATCTCTCTGTGGAATTTATTATTTGACTTCTAGGATGTGTAAAATATATATGTGTGAAGAATACAATGGTTACTACTGTGGGGGAAACGTCTGTGTAGCGATACAGGAGGAGTCACCGACTCAAAGGAGACACGGGGAGAGCTGGAGCGTTGATGTCAAACACTGATGGGTTTATTTGGAGCTTCGGCCGGAGAATTCATAAAACAAGTCAAAGAGTCAGAGGTTCTGACTTCACAATTCTGAAGAGCTCTACCCCAGACCCGTGTATTCAGCTAGTTCAGAGAGAATAATCAACATTGTGAATAACAAGATAGAATCGTAACACCTCTATCAGCTGACGCCAACAGGCAGGAACAGGGAGACAGAACACTGAGAGCACAGCAGCCAAGGTTACATGTGCGTGTGCTCAGTCAGGACAGTTTGAACTGATAAACTGGGTCAAAGTTATGGGCCTTGGAAAATATTTCCCCAACAACTAATATTTTACTCTCAAGCATAATCATCTAACTCACCAGATGGTTTATCAGATTTCATTTCGTACTTCCTTGACTTTTCTGACTTTTAAAAATGTCTCAGTGAGTCAGTTGTTTTGTATCCTCCTCTTTTATACCGTCTGTCCCTTCCACCCACTCTTCAAAATACGTGATTTATTGCTGCATTGATTTAGTGAAAAGTATTTTATAACAGTTTTGAATGCAGCTCTACCAACCACAATTATATCCACTATATCGAATACATAGAACATTTACATTTATAAGGACATGTCGATAAACATACAAAACAAAACTCCATATGGTTCTCACCAGTAGAAATCAAAAGGATTCTCTCTTAGTCTTTTGTTTTAGTCTTGACTTTACCACCTGGTTCACTGGCTGATTTTCTGGAGTAATAAAGTGAGAGTGGGAGGAAGGTATGAATAGCTGGCAAGGTGCACCTCGATGAGTCAACAGACACCGGGCACTGCCAGAAAAGATCCATGTGGTGAGAGGCTAGTTTGTACTAGCTTCTTACCACTGCATTTCTTTAATAATTCGTTTATAATGCATTTTCACAGTTGTTTATGTCAAGCCTGTCATATTTCACATGTGGCTAGGAAGAGCACAATACAGTCTCCAGCTGTGGAGTGATTTAAGAGAATGGGAAATGATGTAGAAGAGGTGAGAGGCCAGAAAGCAGCCACAGATCCGTTCCTGTGGACAGATCCTGAAGAACATGGCCAACGTCAACAGGAGCCAGGCCACAGCTCGGTGAGCCTGCCCACGCGCACATCACCCATTTGGGTCTCATTGCATAACCTTCAGAACAACTGGTTGAATGTGGTTCTGTTAATTCTTCTAGGTTTTCGTTCTACGGACATTAGTAGTTCTGCAGCTGTATCTCTGTTCACGTCCATGCATGTTCTCTGTGTCCATGAAAGCACTGAAACTGAACTGAAACAGCAAGAATGAACCCCCAAAGGGAAAGGCAACAATTCCCCTAGGTTCTATTTTATAGTATTATTTGTTGTAGAGTGGAGAGAATTTTAAAACAATTCAAGACCATCTGCACTCTTAAGGGGGGAAAAAAAGTAAAAGTCCACACAACGTGTACCAGATGTGCTTTCAGGCTCCACAGCCAAGTCTCCATCAGCAGCCTGCACTCTGCTTCCCCTGAGGGTGGCAGGCAGGCCGGCAGCATGCATAACGCCCGAGCTGTTTCATGCAACAGGTAGCCTCAATTTCCACATTCACCCCCACAGCTTTGTAGGGAATTCTGCAGATCTCTCACTGTGAACAAACCCACAGAGGAGATGAAGAGTCGGCTCCTCCTGCAGCTCCATTGTGAGCGTCCCCATGAGGCTTTCTACTTTCTACTGTAACAATGACCTGAACGGCCTTCGCCCCACCCCCCCACCCACCCACCCACCCTCCTCTGACCCCGACCAACGCTGAGGTAAAGACATGAGGTTCTTTTCTTAACCCTAATACAAGACAAACACGACTCCTAAGGAAAAGATCCCGGGCCAAATTTGTCTTTAATTCTAAAAAGATTGAAGGAGGGGGATACGAAGGAATGTTTGACTCCCATCTTTCCAAGGGTTAGAGGAGGAGGAGGAGGGGTTGGACGCAAGTCAAGCAGAACTGAGGACTTAGTGGCTTTTTACAAGGAGGCTTCTCTCTTTAAGTCAGACAACTTCAATCTAGTTTCCTGATTATTGTTCCTCCTATAAACACGGAACGTTTTCATTGTTCTCTCACTCTGGCAGAAACCACATGACACGGGTAATTGTAAAAAGCCAATAAAATAGCCCACATGCTAATACTGGCCTGCCATTGTGACAGCACAATGTGACCACATACCGTAGACCAACTGAAACCAGTGACTCCTGCCACTCATCTGTGGCAGTGAGACTTTCCCTGATAATAAAAATCAAATCAAAGTGTTACATTTTGTACCAGAGGCCAATACGATGGCAGTTACCGAGCCTCGCCCTGTCTGTGGCTGGTTAAACCTATGCTACTAGAAAAAGGGTTCAAGGTGAGGAAAGCCCCTCAAACAAACATACACTTTGAACAAAGGAGGGATGGAGGAATCTGTGCTGAAAGAATGTGGCTCCTCTTTCAACTGTTGGTATGCTCGCGGCACCGTGTCAGGAGAAGAAAAATCCCAGGAAGAAACAAACTGAAGAAATGCAAAACAATCCCAACCTCCTGCTGCCTGCCGATTGATTGATTAGGACTTGTCGCATTTCTCTTCCTTTCAAATAGCTGAAGGCATTGAAAGAGCAAGTTTAGACCTCTGGGTTCATTCACATGAAGACATAACAGTTCAAAGCTATATTCTTTGCAATTTCCATGAATCAACCTTTTCCAATTTTCCTACTATTTATTGTCTGCATTTTTTCAATAATATCCATTTAATGCTCCTACATTAACTGCCTCTTTTCATTGTGACTTATTCTTTTGTTAAAGGTGGAGGCATTTCTGTCACTCACAGGAAGTGCATGCTTTAATCACCAGTTGGCATTAACCTCGGTGGATTATCAAAAAATGCATCAACAAAACAAGACGGCTCTCATTATTCTGCATATCCAGTTAATCATTTCGATTGTTTGTAAGGGAATGAGCAGCAGTGAGCTGTTAGAAGAGGGGTTGCAGGTGACAGACTGCACACCTCCAACTTGTCAGCAAGGTAATCTGATTTGCCCCCGTTCCCCTCGGCAATCTGATTTCATGCCGTGTTCAGCATGAAATCAGAGCGCTGTTATTGACAGACTGCTTTATTAAACCAATGTGAGTTTGTTTGAGTACACTGTAAACAGACACACAGCTGCTCCTGCCGTTGTGTTTATCGCCAAAAGCGGCTCGAGAAGTGTTCCCTGTAGTATTAAACAACACCTCCAGTTACAATGTATACCATGGACCAAAGATGCATTTTTAAGGTGTATAACTGTAACAGAGTTTTAATTGTTATACTTTATATTTATACAATGGATATTACTGGCTAAGGATCAACAAAGACAAAAAGAAGTATTAGGTACGATAACATAGCACGGGTAAAACAGAACATGATTCAAAACAGATCCTAATTTGACCCTTGCCTCTCGACTGTTGGCTATTTTATTTATGTTATATTTTGCCAGATGTTGTTTGTCGTGGATATATTAATTAACTATGGTTGCTTAAATAACGTATAAGTTATACGTTATATAAACTCAAGTAGACCCAGATACACTACCTTGCAACCAGATGTGTTAAAAATAATAAATGTATTATATTCAATTAGAGTTGCATCTTTCTTTCACTCACTTCCAAAGCGAATGCATGAGCTATGATAGGGATCTTTATAACACATGGTGGTTGCGCTCATGGAAACACCACCACTTTTGCTCTGCCTAAATATACACAAAATGATACTATTTTCAAACTCTTAAAATATAAGGAAAAAAATCCCATGGGAGTTAGACACAAAGCCGCTTGTTTGTTCTTCGCCTCTTGTTTTCCTTTCCGCTCGACAAGCTGCAAGTCTTTAGTCAGAGCTTTGCTTTGACAGGTGAAGATCAACTGGAGTCATCGCTATTGGCAACCATGTGGGATCGGAGGGGAGAGGTGGCTGCGGGGTCAGTGGCAGCAGAGTTATTCAATACCTGTGCAATAACACACCCAACTAGGGCAGAGTTCCCAGCATGCCTTTATCCTCCTCCTGCAAACACACTGCAGCACTATTTCACATTTAACTCCAACGGGGTTACGACTCGTGTTGATTCTTCTCTCTTGTCACGAAAAATGATGAATGGCACCAACGCAAGTACCTGTGTTAATTACTCTGTAAGTTTTCCTTTCAAGCGTGCCATTACAGGAAGACAACTATCTTGTATCCTGCATCCTGTTTTCTGATGAATGGTCAGAGAAGAGCAATTGACTTCCGCTGCAGACACTTTAAACGGCGAGTCGGCGATTGGAGCGATTAAGCAGCAATCACATTGGTAATTATAATAATGTCAATTGAGCTTGTCAAGGATGAATAATTTCGGGGGAGACAGTAAAATATACCTAACAAGGCTTTTCTCAGCGGTAAACACGGGGCTTTTAAAACTGTAATTAGCCCTTTAATGCCTAACACATGGGTTACAAGCCATCCATGGGCCCAACTTCCCTTCTCTGGACCACTTTCCCCTTCTCTCTGTAGGACACACTTTTCACATCGCTGGAAATCTAACCACACACATAGGAAGCTCTCTCAGTGGGGTGGGGCTGAGGCGCAGGCAGGAGCAATTCAGCAATTGTGGGACAAATTGTTATTTTCCTGTTCTTTAAATAGACACAAATAGTATTCTTACTGGGTATGCTGCATGCAATGAGTTCAATGAGGGACATTTGTGTAACTTTAAGGTACTTTTGTTCCTTTAGCCACCAAAATAACCAATAGATAAAGCTTTATGTTCCCTCCAATCCTTCAGAAAAATTTGACCAAAGAAAAGAAGAAAAGATCGGAATCAACACCCCAATCTCCAATCACACCACCAGTGCGCTCTCTCTCTTTCTTTCTCTCTCTCTCTCTCTCTCTCTCTCTCTCTCTCTCTCTCTCTCTCTCTCTCTCTCTCTCTCTCTCTCCCACAACTGCTCCCCATGCATCCTCTCTATACACCCACCCAAAGTGTTCAAGAATTCCCCCTTTCGAGACAGACACAGATAATTGGTCACAGATTTCTGTTGGCAGGACACAAAGGGACCTCCTATTCACCCCTGCAGCTGTCTACTTCCTATTCTCCCATCTCTGCTCCCCTTCTAACTGTGTCCCCTCCAACAGTTCCCCCACCACAACCACAACCACCACCATCGCATCTGAGCTGAAGCCGCTCCTTGTCCCCAAAACAGCCCAGTTCACAGCCACAACAAAGCCTTCGGGACACATGCCTCTCATGACCCTGACCCGGAGCCCCTCTGTGGCCCCGAGGCCTCTGTGACACCCAGACCTTTGAATTGGCTACCAGTTCTCTTTGATGAGAGTTGTTCCTCTACTTAGGGATCCACTGGCGTTCACTAATGCACCTGTCCTGTGATGCTATGTTTTAAAAACGCTCAGAAAAGACCAGAATCCTTTTTTGGCAATAGAGTATTTATGATATAGTCAATGTAATACAAACACATGTAATCAATATACCTTCTTGTTAACAGATATGTTCTAATCTAGAGTATTGCTTATTGCCTATGTTGTATATTTTATTTAAAAGAGCCTTAATCTGTTTGGATGTGCCTATATTAAAATGCAATAGGAGGAGAAATATAAATGCCCTTTACAAAAAATAAGTATTCTCCACAACAAGAAAAAGTTCTGCATTCAAAGCCTAGTACAGAGGTATTAATAGCAAAATATACTGTATTCTTTTAATGCAGCAGATTGGTCCGTGATCATATGTTTTTGTCTGTAAAATCTTAACCTGCCAACGATATTTTGATAATAACTACATTAATTCCCTCTGATGGCGAGTACAACGTTTAAAAGCCCTGCAAACATATACGTCTTCCTATTAACAATGCGGTTATACATGGACACACAATAATCCGCCGAAATTGCAGGGTTCTTTTATATCACAAGAGTGTTCACAAAAAAGGGTCAAACCTATATTTAATTTATATTCCCCAGCTTCTAACCTTTCAAAGGAAATGTGCATATAAGCCTTATTGTTAAGTAGCTTTTCCTGGTTGGTTTTTCTTAGGAAAAGTGCTTAGGATGAATACAATACAATGAAGCCCTCTTATGTCGTATACAGTAGTCGTGTAAATGTAATGAGTGGCATTCTTCCAATGTTAAAATGTAATTTCAGCTTATGCAAACTGAACGCATTTGGTATAGTAAGCAGTAGCACACAATTGAAGTATATACTTTCTAAACAATATATTTACCAGTTCTCTATATAGTGATCTTTAAAAAAAGAATGTATTTGAGAACATCTCAACAGAAACGGCTGAACAACATGGCAATGATATTAGACTTCAGGAACGCACGAACAGTAGAAATGTGGTGAGGCAGGAAACAGAGGAAAGTGGAGCAACACGTTTCACCTTCAGCTTCCTGTACTTTCTCCCTCTTCTACGGAGCGTAATGGATTGCATGTGCGGAGTTGGTGTTGTGCCGAATACTAAAAAGACTAAAACAGACACAAGAAAGAAGAAGAAAGGGGCACACATAAGGGATTGTGCCGTGTTGAAAGAAGAGGAAGAGAAAGAAAAAAACAAGTTGGGAACGGTTAGAGTTCCGTTAGGAGGGGAGGAAGGAGAATAAAGTGATTACAATTCCAGTCACAACCAGCGCAGCAGCTTGTGCAGCAATTCTAGATTTCTTGAGCAGCCGAGCACAGCTGCTCCCAAGGGGCTCATGGGAAGGCATAGGTCAACCACCCCTTTCCTGACTCACCACATGTTAGAGGAATTCAGCAGTGCATTGTGGGATATGACACCGGTAACCCCCAAGTTTCCAAATTACTAACACATACATTCTCTAACCGGTCTGCCGTATAAGCATTGGAAAAATAGCAAAATGTTAATGTGAAATGTGATGGTGTAATGTTATAAGACTAGTGAGTAAGACACATGTCGATTAAAAAGCTACGCAGTAAGGAATGGAGATTTATTTCTCTCGTTTTATTGGATGTTAATCACCTGTTTTCTTCCCATTTCTCTGAAAAGATAACCCATGATGCCTTCACTAATGAATGACTTAGTCACATTTAGGGTATTTAAATATTAAGCACAATGTGATAGCTTTACTCCTTGAAAACAATTCTTATCTGTTTACCAAATGGAGACAGTACAAGCTATTGTTGCATTCAGAAAACAAAAGATAAGGCAGACAAACAAGATTGTTCTTTTGGAAAAGCAAATGTTTGTAATTCAGTTTAACATTCCTGCATGCAGCTGGAGGATTTAATGAATATGTCACATTTCTCCATCTTTCCTTTCCTCTTCTCTTCTCTTCTGTGTTCTACTCACCCTAACAGGAAACTAATTACAGGTTACTAGTAATCATACCTGAAAGTTATGGGCTGTAACTGTCTGCAGCTCTGCACGGAAATTGAATTAGCTAGATAATAAATGAAAACTGAGCCTTTGGACTTTTCACAATCAGGGCCGGGAAATTGCTGTGTGTCATTCTGACGTGCAGTCATGTTGAGAAAGTTACTGTTTCCCATTGTATAGTTTGGAAAATGTCACACAATTCAATAAGGCGAGTAAATAGAAATTGTGGGAAAAAACCTGACAGACTGCTGACAGAAGGATTATGGTTTGTAGTTTATAATTAAGATCATCACAAATACCTAAAAGAAAAAGGCTCTAAAAACATCATCAACATCTTGACAGCCTGAATACTGGGTGTCCATTTATAGGGCTGTGTTTCATGGAGCAGTTATAGCCAGATTTTCTTGTCGGCCTGGAGCAGTGTTGGGGGGGGGGGGGGGGGGGACGCTGGGGCTGATGGACATCTGTCATCCAGCCAGAGAAGAAACAAACCAGCACGCCCGGTACAAAAAAGGGAGGGAAATATATAGAGAGAAAAACTGAGAATAAACACTGTGATTTCTTTGTAGTGAATTGCTTTTGCCTCATAGAGGACACAAAGTAACGGCTGCAAGACGGACAAAGGACAGCAATCCTTCCAGTCTGGGAGGGCTGTGCGTGTCCATCTCTGACATCAAAAGCCAGAGTTCCTGGGGGCCCAAAGGGACTATTTGGAGCCACGACAGGCCTGAGGGAGGGCCCGGCCACAGGTGGTGTCCAGCAGCTGCTACGGGTCTGAATAGACAAACACACAATGCCTGCCCTAATGCACATTCTCCCAACATACTCCGTCGTACACGCGCCATCCAACTGTATGCATATAAGTGCATGCCAACATGATTGTGTCAAAGGAAGACTCGAAGATAGAGCCACAAGTATGCAAACGCATGGCACAACATATATATGGCCCACACATAATACTGACAGACACACCAAAACACACACACGGAGATATTCCCTTCACAAATATAATCCACTGCTGAGCCAAATGATACACACAAACTCTTACACCAGGCGTTGGTTTAACATATTCCAGCATCTGGTCTGCACACATGCAAGCATGAAGTCTCCATGTTGCTCAAAACCAGCAGGAAATAAAGATTCCCTCAATGCACTGGTATACACGCACAACAACATATGCAAGCATCACATCAATCAGATTAATCAAATGCATCGCGCACACACACACACAGGTGGACACACAAATGTGAAAAAGAACAGAAAATGTACCTCTTTTTAAAAATGTTACAGTATATGCTCATGATCACCCATTCTCACACCCACACAGATTCCTGAGGAAGTCAACTCCAATGCGGCTGTCCATCTTTCAGCTTTAATGCCAGACACACACACACACACACACACACACACACACACACACACACACACACACACACACACACACACACACACACACACCCCAAGAAGGGAAAACCCGCAACTTAACCCATTTACTGGCTGGAATTGACTTGATTTCAGGGTTGTGACAGTCTACACCGCAACAGATGACACGGATTTCGATCTGCCTTTTTAAAAGTTGAGCCCACATGCATAGAATTTTACGCTTTTTATTGGTGTAATACTAAAACAGCAATTTTCAACACCGACTTAATTACATGGCAGTGCATTGTCAATTTATCGACAGTACATACAGTGTAGTACAAATGTAATTACGTTGAAACATGGAGTGGTTGAGTTGTCTGCTCCACATTCCTTTTTCCTGAAGCATAAGCAAGATTCCCTCGGTTATGCAAGCCAGAACAACAAACTAATGAATATGGAAAACGCTCACTACATTTCCCAGCGAGACTACCCAGATGAACAATTTATCCTGGATTCCCGAGCCATGAGGCAACAAATTAAAACAGGCATTAGTGGTGCATTTGAGCTCTCTTACTGAGTAACAAGACACATGACTGACAGCAACGTTATGCAAACCCTCCCACAATTGTCCCTTTCATTGGTCCCACGATTCAGACTTGTTGCTTTCCAAGTGTGTGACTCAAGGAAAGGGAGAGAGTTAGGTCTTGGTGGGTGGGATTCAACATAAAACTTAAAGGAATAATTCACCCACAATACGATCTTTTGTGTATCAAGTACTCGCCATGTGTTACCTTTTAAGACTTTTTCTCACACTTTTTCACAGTGAAGAAAATATCAAAAATGAAGTATATGGGGTGCATTTAACAAACTCTCACACTCCTCTCATACATCTGATTTATCTGGTCTTATGCTCACTGCCTCTCAAATCTGTACAAAGGTTTAACTGTATTTGATTTGCTTTGTCCTTTGAATTCACAAGCTCTTTCAGTCCCTCCATTAAAGTAATTGATATCCAAATGGTCATTTAGTGGGTTAAGAGTTCATTTCTCCATACCAGAACAACCAAGAATTCACATAGGACACAGCAACGAAGATGCAGCTGGAGCTTCCAGCCACCTCCGCGTGTTGCCTATTAGCATCCAAGAGTGTCATGTGTCCCCTAACTGTGTGCACTAAACTGAATCAGCTCCTGTCTGAGGCTCCGGTGTTTGCAACCGAGCCTTCCTGATCACCACTGTTAGTCAAACATTCAGCTGTGAGTCTCATCAGACCGTAGCTCCTCATCTCTGTCAGTGTAGATTGATCTGGTGATGTCAATAAGGGCGAAACGACCGCCAGCTGAGTTCATATGACCCTCTTCCCAGTTGAGTGCGAGGGACTTTGTTGTTTGTCCAGGTTTTTTAGATAGAGTGAAGGGGGGTGCATCAATGTACCCAGGCCCCCCCATCACCCAACTGTAACCTTCACATTCTCCAATCCCTTGAGCTGACACATTTCATGGCTGCCATAAAGACGAGACACTGCCCTACATTTCCTATGAAAGAGGCCTACATAAGGAAACTGAGCCTACTTTCTTTCCCAGTCTCTAGGAAAATGTGTGAGACTTCAAAGAATAATCCACCAATTTAGCATTGCACCGACGTCAGATAACGGTGGACAGTTTTTAAAAAGTACCAAAATAAGAAACCAAAGATATTGTCGTTTCAATCAGGCAATCTTCTTCGAAATCTGGCGTTTGTTAAAGCGACTTTCAAAAAAGACTTTGCACAGATTCATCATAAGCTTTATACACATTTTCCACATGCATAGAAGTACCATCTAAGATCTGTACACATTGACTGTGGATTTCCCCAGTAAGAGCTTTTATATTACATTAAAATGTATGTCGAACATGTCGAGGGGTGAGAAAAAGTCGGTTTAAACTGCTTGCATAACCCTGAGAGTGAAGCTGTGATTTATGAAGTGTCTAGAGAAAGATTAACAACCTTTCTTTCTGTGTATCTCTCTCTCTTTGCGTTGGTTGTGTTGTCCACAGTGAGTTAAGATGATGGATTTAGGGTGTGTGAATGTTGTCAGGGATTTTGACTCCACAGGCAAAGAGTAAATAAATGCGTTGCACATTTGGCTGATTCAGTAATGCTGATGCATGGAAGTAAGGTGGGTGGTTATTTGTCAATACTACAGGCCTTGTCTTGCCCCTCTGTGTTCAGAAGTAATACTGTAGATCTCTCATCATATGACTGCTGGAGGCAATAAGAGGAGCTTGTTTGAAATGATTGTTGTGCCCCTTTTGTATTTGTCTTTCAGGAGGCATGGGGCGGAAGAGGGGGCAACTCTAAAATCTGACAAATTGCTGAAAATTGCCTTCACACAGTCATTCCTGTTTGGACACACTTGGCACATCTGGTTGTGATCTGGCAACAAAAGTGCCGTGGCGGAGGGCTCAGCTCTCAGAGTGGTGCCACATATTATCCCCCCCTCCTCCTCCTCTCTCTCGTCTGCAAACATACTGATGTGCATCCCTCTCTTTTTCTCCCTTTTCTCTCTCTGTGGGGTGCTAGGAGCTGATGGTGTTTGTAGTGATGCTTGGCAGCTATCCCGCTAGAGCATTCCTGAGCTCCTCTCCGATTTTAAGGGCATCAGTGGGTTGTAATTGAGGCGTCTGCAAAAGATGAATGCAGCCCTGTGACACTGCAAGCAGCACATCTTTTCAAAGGAGAAAGCTGCTCACAACATGGCAACTTTAAAGAAAGCCAATAAAAAGATCGCAGAGATAAATTCTCTGTTTGGCACGATGCTGCACACACGCCTCCACACACTCACACACACGTAGTTCAAAAGTAGAGCATCCCAATCTGCAGGGATCTCTTTGTCTGTGTGCGTGACTCTGATCACAGTGTGTGGTGCAGCAGCATCATTCAACAGCCTCTTATAAATCCTCACATTATTGTTTTACTGTAGTCTTTACTAATCTGTGCGCCCTGGACTACATCTGCTGCGATGACTGCATGTTTTCCATGTTGCTGCTGCTCGTGTTATAATGTCTCCATGGAAAAACACATGACATGAATACAAAATAAGTTGCTCCGTTGACTCAAACTGCTCTGGAAAAAGATGCCAATAGCGTCCAAAATGTTTTAGTAAACGTATTTTTGCCTTCACAAAACACTTGATTAGAGATTCCTCTGTATATTCTTTTGTAACATATGTGTCAAATATCAAGTATTGGACTCTGAAGTAGAGGAGAGGTCATGGGTAAATACTTGCAGAATTGTCAATCCTGCAGCTGTGTAGCTGGGAGAGAAAAAGTGAGTGCACAGCTGCAGGCCGAGGCCTCCGCTTCTCAAATTG
Source organism: Pseudochaenichthys georgianus (assembly GCF_902827115.2). Classification (NCBI taxonomy): domain Eukaryota; kingdom Metazoa; phylum Chordata; class Actinopteri; order Perciformes; family Channichthyidae; genus Pseudochaenichthys; species Pseudochaenichthys georgianus. Next base: position 7,722,426 of record NC_047506.1, on the reverse strand, counting down.
CTCCTGCCTCAGTTTCCTGCCCTCTTTACCGACCAGGCCAGGCCGGGCCCTTATTAGACCCACCCCCACCTTAATAATCCATGATGTCACCTTAACATCACTTTTTTTGTTTTTCTTCTTCTCCTATTTTTTCATGCAGCGCAGCCCCCATTGTTTGTTAAATATTAACAGGTGTGGGAGGAGAAGCGAAAACATTCGGTTAAAGGTTGTTTTGTTCCCATTCTTCCGTCTATCTGTCCATCTACTGCTATCACCACATCTGATTCAGTTTTGACTTCCCCTGGTTTGTTTGTCCATCTGTATTTGTGTTTCTTCCCCCCTCCTCTTCCTCTGTCCCCCCTTCCAGTGGAGGGAGGCTGAGGAATGATCAGTCAGGCTTTGATGCCGCTGGCCCCTGCCCTGGCTTTCCACAGCACATGAGCCCAGGCAATTACGAAAGCGCTCCTAGCCGACTGCTATTACTCTGTAATGCTCCTGTCTGGAGCAGGAGGAAGAGGAGGAGGAGGACGACGACGACGACGACGAAGAGGAAGAGACCAAGAAATGTTTGATTGGATACAGGAACACATATGAGGCCAAATTATAGTCCATGATTCTCTAAATATTCTAAATTAAGTGCGTCCGAGCCGTTATAGGCAGCTCCCTCATTCAACCACTCTTCCTTGACTGAGAGAAGAAAGTGTAGCTGCTGCAGCGCACATGTGGCAGACAGGAAGTGCTATAGCATGGGGGGGGGGGGGGGGGGGGGCAGGAAAGATGATGGCCCCTTCATCCCCAGCAATCATTAGACAAGACTCCAGAGGAAGTCAGAAATCACCACTCCATATGATCCATACTTCCCGTCTCCCCAGAAAAATAGGAAGAGAGCTTTCTGAAGATATGTAGTAATGGTGTGGGACGACAAGTGAATGCACAGCTGGGGAAAGCCTGTTATTCAATGTGTATAATGGTCTGCCTGTGCACCAGCCATTTTGAAATGATGCTCTGCACTGACAGAGTGATGTCACTTGCTAGGAATAATGCACAGAGATAAGATAAAGAAACAGAAGACCTAGATAATACAGCATATTACTACCATTTAGGTAAAGTGACAACAATTATTACTATATCTCACCATTTGACATACTTTATTGGAACATTATGCTGTCAATATTAAAAGAGAGGTTATGGCTACTATTAATTCCCTTTTAAAACATGGTTCGATAATCATATTCCCACACTTCACTTAAAGTTGTAGAAATAAAATCTGACCTCATTCGGCGTCTACAACTGAGAATCAATCAGAGCTGGCAGCAGCGAGGATGTTTACTTGTCCAGAGAGTTGGAAAAGAATTGCCTGTTCATCATTTCATGTTGTAAATAAAAAGTTCTCTATTCTCAGTGAAGCTTGGGAGGTATTGGAAAGTGATCATGTTATTGTTATACGGAGTATCGTCTTTCTTTGCAATGGATTAGTTTAAATCACAACAATAAATGGGCTAATCCCTGATATAAGATTCTACAAACACTTGCTTCTGCTATTTCTCTTTTTTATCTTAAAAGACAAAATGCTAAGAAGTGCTCCAGAATACAACAACAGAGATTTAGAGGGAAACAATAATGCGTAACCCAGCTTTCCCAAGACCTAATAAAGTCTCAGGGTCCATCAGACTGACTGATAGGAAGGCCATACTGTAAACTATGAACAATTATTGGTTACGCAATGGCCATTTTTATATGCATTATAAACGACGATGTTTGCTATATTTTTTAAAGAAGACATGACTCGTTTTCTGCCCAAACTATGTTTTTTATTAAGTGAAAAGCACCATATTTTCATTTCTAATAACTTTTACAAATTGAAACAGTGGATAATCCTTTCGGTGTTATTTTTTACATTCCCAATCCGTCTCACACCAGGATAGGCCACAATGCAGAAAGAACCTTGAATTGAATGTAGTATTAGTAAATATCTATTTCTATTTCGCTGGGTTCATTCCCTTTCATATGTTGACGTTTCTCCATAGGAAGCCAGAGAATCACGTATTGATTTCCTTGGGGGTAACTTAAGTGGTACAAGAAAACCCAGCCTCTGTAAAATATTAATGTTATAGCTTCAGTTCTTCCCCACAGGGTTGAAGTTTACTGTCCATCTTTTGATGTCTTCCATTATGGTCTTAAGAAGATCTGGTACATTTAACTCAACTATATTTCATATAGGGGATCACATTTTAGTCCTTAGTAGTTCATGCCTTCTGGCTTCTGCAATTTCCTAAAATTGGAAGCTGCTCTCCTGCATTACTGCAAGACTTGTGATTCTGAGTCAGTGAGTGAGTGTCCTCTCCTCTGCTGTACCTACTGTGGCAGCTTGAGGATGCTTTTGATTTGTTGAAGCACAAGCTTGTCCTTTCACCCAAGGCCATCGCTCTCTGTGGGCCTGAAGCTGACCGAGGGCTAAAGTAAAGCCTGTTTGCCACCATGTTGGATGATGAGTATTATGGATGATTGAGTAGAGGGATTACTCTGTGTACAATACTGAAAATGCCCCAAACTTTAACATAATAAACCATTATGATCAGAATATTAATCTTTTCACATATGGTGAATTTAATTATGTCATGTATCATAACTGAGACTGGGCTGTGCTGTTCATGACAAAGTGCATGGCCAATGGCTCAATCTCATTACATTTAACACACACACACACACACACACACACACACACACACACACACACACACACACACACACACACACACACACACACACACACACACACACACACACACACACATAAGTTAGAAACAATAGAAAAGCTGTAGATCACCCTGCCACCCCCACCCTTATCCACTCTATCAGCCTCCGCCTCACACCTGCTGTGTGCCGTGAGAGGAGGGAACAACTGGAGGCATGGACAATGTGTGTGTCCATTTGTGAGTGTGTGCATGTGTGAGTGTGGAAGAAGGAGCGCAACTGGGCATGCAAGCTCTCGTGTGAATGTGTGTGTTTACGTGTGCACAGTCCTACGAGAATGCATCAGTGCTTGTGGCACAGGGAATAGCCTTAGCTCGATTTAACTCCCCACTGAATGCCACTGTGACGCCAGTCAGACTTTGTGTGGCCGCATACCTCCATGATATCCAAGATATGGAAAAAATGTGTGGACTGGTAAGTATTGGAGATTACATGGCTCCTCTGAGCTCTGGCCTCAATAATGCCTCAAATCCAATGGTGCCATGACGCTGCAATTTGAGGCTTTTGCCTTTGGAAAAACAGTGAATCTTCATACCATCATCACTCTTTGACTCTTTGCATGAGTACTTGTGTGTGCCTGAGAAAGGGCTGGTGGGTGCGTGTGTGTGTAAAAGAGAGGGGAGGCATGAGAGAGGGATTATATGTAGAAATAGCAATGGATCAACTGAAACACAACATTGAGTTGATTTTTTAATTGCCTCTCGCCTACAATGAATGGCCGATGCAGCTGTCTGCGTGAACAGCTGCTCGTCTCAGAAGACAGACCTAACTCTGAGAGGGAGGAAAGAACAATGTTGGGTGAATCATATTCAGCCTATGAGGTATTTTGCAATTTCACAACTTTAAAAAATGCGTGCAGGATTAAGAATCACTTTTATTGGAAATTCACATCTGTTCCAAGGCACATTTCCCAGGGAGCTCGCAAAGATGCATTTTCAATGCTGTCTGGGCAAGACAGAAACAGTATGGTGTATTACTTCATAAAGTAAACTAAAGCAGACAATGTTTTTTTCTTCTTTCAGCTTTGTTAATGTGGAACCTTTGAGTTTACAAGTTGCAATTTACAACTGTGGAAGAACCAGGGGGTCTGAAAGATTTGATGGAGCAGTCTGTATGGATTTCCTGCAGAATATTTGTCAGACTTGAATTAAGTACTGTTGTTTTTCTCTCTCTCCCTTAGCCCGAGGCCTTGTGGCTGACTACTCCACATCTATAAATCACCAAGAACGCATGCTTATATCCCGGAGCGAGTGCGCTGAGTCAGTCTGGCAAGGTTAATCACATTCACATCTCCTCGGCCTGTTTGCAGCAGCCGACTGATAACCAAACACACATTACGGGCATGATCCCTCTTGTTTGCGAATTCTGCTCATATCATGCTTTTACAGTGATGCCACATGAAAGAGCTGGATGTAGGTGAAGATGAGGGTTCATAGTGTTTTGGTGATTGTATCCAAGCATAAACAGCGGTGTCCCGGGTGTTTGGACAACAAAAGTAAAGCCTAAACACATAAAGAATTGCTTTAAAAAAGGAGAGAACCAGATAGCAGAGGGGTGGGGCTGGGGTAGCAGTGGATGAGGATCGACCATAATAACAGACAGAGGTCTCATTCACGTTGGACACATGCTCGGCTTACACTGGGGCCAATGGTCGGCTGCACTCATATCCTTCTGTCTGTGTGTTTGATGGACTTTAAGAGAATATGGGAAGCGTTCCAAGTGTGACACATGCTTTTTAAGCCTATGAACACAAGCAGCATAAGTGTAGTAGAAGTGTGGATGTGTTTGCAAGTGTTCATGTCGCAGAATATGGACGCATGTGATTGTGCTTAAATCTTTTTTCCATTCAGTGCTTTGCTTTTCTCCCTCTCTCTCTTCTCAGAAGTGCCCTACCCAGATATGTGGGAATTAGGCCACATCGCTCACTACCATCCTACTCTAATCAAAGTGCCGATTCTTGAAACAGACAGCTGTTGTCATGTGCCTTGATTCCAATGGCTATCTGTCCCTGTAGCTGCCCAAGTTCTTAGTAGGCCAGCTGAAGTTGTAGAGGGAGCAAGGGTTAACAACGTCTGCTTATTCAAACTCCAGTCAGAGCAGTGCTCCAGTTCACAAGACAGAACAAACACACTGATCCAAGGTAAGTTCCTTTCTTCTCATCCTCACATTCATACATGCCTGAACATCAGATAATAATGAATTCAAAATGATGTTGATAGAAACATTGTGTGCTTGTTTTGAATTTGACTTTTACTTTGTGAAATGCTAAACATGATTGTCTTGAGTTGTATTATCGTTATCCACTAACACCTTGTGGCGACAATTAGCAGGTGAAGGGTTGTTTTAATCTTTAGAGTGTGATCGCTTATAGCCATATAAGGAATTGCTTTTCTTTAAAGTAAATGTTAAGAAACATCTGCTAAAAAAACTAAGAGGGAAAAAACTGCCATATCAATTTCCCAGCACTTTTATGTGGACGTTTCTCCACCTAACAGATCTGCGTCCAGTACATAGCTGCGAGTCAATCCAACTTGATTGGTAGAAGTGAACACTCTTGCCATGTTTCTCCATGTTTCAGGGCCTTCAATCTGCTCAAGCAGCAGGGAACATTCTCCAAATGCCTTCTTGGCTGAAATTTGGTAGATAGGAATGGCTAAATGTATACACTCATGAGTTATTGTCTACCTATCTATTCCTGGTTCACGGCAGTTGTCTGGGAGGGCCGTGGCAGAAAAAATACCAACTATTGCAGACTAACTGAAGGACACGCTTTATCACAAATGCATCTGCAGATTAAGCCCCGAGCCGTCAGGTGTTAAGGGCAAACGGTTGAGAGCACACAGCGGAAAAACTTCAACCAGCTTTAAAAAGCAACTTATCGGGATCAAAGTTTGAGAAGGGATTTTAAAATCCAAACTATACAACATTACCATGATTCCCCATACACAGATCTGTTCAAATCTATTGAAATGCAGGAGGATACATTTCAGGAATATATATTGAACACTTAAGTCAAATGTATGCAAGTAAAAACTGCTTTTAGCATTTGGCTAGCAGCCTTTTAATGTTATTGGTCTGAGTTGTTCTAAGTTAATAAAACAAACATTTAAAATTGAAAATAAATCTAAGGTAGAATTAAAAATGAAATAAGACATTTGCACAAAATGTCTTAATCATTTAAAGTGGAAACATTATAAGATGATAGTATAAGTTTAGAAAAGTAATCCCTGAATTGGTAGGTGCAGAAGTATTGCTAGCATTTCAGTTTTCTCAGAGCTAAGAGAGTTGTCATAGGTCATTACAAAGCAATTTGTTGCCTGTTTCCATAAAACATCATGGCTCGGGTGACTGGAAGGCGGAAGCATGGGAGTGTCGTAATGAAGAGAGAAAGACGAGGCATGTTCAAACACAGTTGTGCTTTAGAATACGCTTCACAGGGCCCAGTGAGGCGATACATTGAACTGCTGCTACCCAATGTTTTACTTTGAAAGAAAATGTAAAAAAAACGAAGAAGAAAACTATTGGAGCATTTAAGATGGGGAGAGGTTTAACCCTGAAAACTCACACCAACAAACACATATGCAGGGTTTGGGTCATAGGTCACATGGGCCTGAACTCTCTCCCTTTAGGCTGAGGACATCAGAGGTCCCTGCTCTCCATTTATTTTACCCATCATCCCTCATCAGGCCAGGGTGACCCTGCGACCCTGGAGCTAGGGTTACCTGTCAGTTGACTGTCTATTCATGAGCACAGGGCTTGACGCTGTGTCAACATTTGTTCTGTGAGAAAGGAGGGAGTAAGAAAAGAGGAGTTTGTGTCAGTGTGGTCAAGACACTTAATATATACCATACCATATACAATAGACATTAACTTATTTTGTAAAAACAAATGAATAAAAGTATATCCTCGGTTTGTTACCACTCAAGTTTCTGGCAGAGCAGGGCCCCGATTGGTCGACTTTTTACTCAGATGACATGCAAGTGTGATAATTCCTGTTTACTCAAAGACAAAGATCCAAAGGAACTCAGTAAACAGATGCCTGCATGGATACCAATTAAAGGGGGTACCTATAAAAACACTCCAAAAGCCCCCCTTTGTGTGCTGTCAGCTATCAATCAGGGTGCCGTAAGTGGGATCCTTGAGATGAGATGCTATCAGCGCTGCCCCATATACACTCACACCACAGCTTCCCTTATCTCTGCTGAGATAACAGATCCCCTCTAACAGCAAGAGGCCTGAACCAGACACACATGCTTTCTGCAAGTCTCTCCATCTCCCTCTCACTCTCCGTCTCAGCTGGGCAATAGGCCACTTCATTTCAGACAGGGGCCCTCAGTAAAAAAAACAATTTGCTCTGGTTCCTGTTTAAAATTCAATAAGCTTGTCTCTTATATTGCAACCGTGTGGTGCTAGCGGAGGCTTCAGAGGGCGCGTGCTACTTCTGATCCCAATCTCTGATGTTATCAGCCCCCAGAAGAAACATGATACATGTCTCAGTTGACGAATCTAGATGGGCATGAAATTGAACCAAAACCAGAAGCGTGACACATCAACAATTTCCTGCAACTGTACTCTTATATTGTTTTGTAAACATTGCATTTCCGTAAAACTAAATTGTTTAGGGTTTATAGCCCTTACTGATAGGGAAATGGAACCAATGGTTCAGGATTGCGAAGTTAGGATTTTCTTTTAAACATGAAAATGTTTTTAAAAAGTGCAGTAAAAGGAAAATCATTTATCAGAATATATTTGAATATAAATGTTTTAGTTTGAGGTATTATGTAGGTTATGTAAACGTATTGTCAGCAGGTGTTCAAAAAGCACTGCATGTTGACCATGTTGTGGTTAACATAGTTTGGTCAATGCAGTTATTTTTTCCTCGGTTTGAGGACAGTGAGCTGAAAAGATGGTCCTGGACTGGCCATGTTTTTCGGGCTTCCACCAGACCACAGCACGTTGGGCCTAGTAACAAAAACAAGCATCCCGGTGTGGAGCTGGTCCCACAGTGTGAGGACCTTAATGAGGAACATGTGGAGCTGCCCAGACACACAGTCAGAGGAAACCCAATCCCTCTTTTTCTCCCCCTTCCTTCTCCCTTCTCCCTTCCCCCCTTTCTACCATTCTTTCTTTCTCACTCTCTACCATTTCTAAGTTTTTATCATGAAGCAATTCTTTAAGATCCTCTGTTATGGTCTCTGTCAGATATATGTTTAAAACTTAAACACTCCTCTAAGGTCCGTAGAAACGCCCTCTTAAGTATTTTTTTTCTCTATTGTACCAGAACAAGTAACCCACTGTGAGCAGAAGAAATATGCCTTGTTTTAACCGATACACTCTTGTAGTGCTCCCTCCCTCTCTCGCTCTCTCTCACTCACTTTTACTTGTTTTGGAGTTGGTAGTATATACATATTGCTGGGTCATGCAATGCAATACGCTCATAAGGAAACATGGGAAGAAAGAACTCTTTCTCCGCCCATCAAGCCTGACAGGCGGTCTCTGAGTTTCTTTCATGGGCTGAATTCATCCTTACCGTCCACCTGGATCAATTAACTGTTTGCTTCAGTGGTCCTCAGACCCGCAGTGTGGAACCTCAGTTCATTTAGTGGACAGCAGCTTATTGGGAACAACTATGGCTTTGATTCTGTTTTCTTTTGCCTTTACACTTAAGCCATGGAGATGTTTTATTTATTTCACTATATCTAAAACTGAGCATATTCTTATCTTCAGCAAGATACTCTGACGTAAACCATAGCTTTTCTTTTGCAGGAAATGTCATCACTCACTCCTGAAGAAAAACACTGTAACAGGTGAGTCTTTCATTTTAATTTGCTGTAAATATGTCCAAACCATCAATATAACTGCCTTCTACACTGCGTCACTGTCGGGGTTGTCATAGGGAATAAGAAGTATAACCTGTTTGGTGAGATTTAAAATCTGACCATAAAGTGCAGCTATAAAGCAGATCAACCAACCAAGCCTCCAAAATTAGCTGAACAAACAGAGTAAGGTAGAGCCCTCTGGGGGGATACACTTGGCACACTGGATCCAGTGTGACAGAGGCCCTTCTGGCAGCTCAGAACAATCCAAACGTTCCACTTGGGTTGAGCTGTCTTCGTTTCCCCCTGCACTATATATATCAGCCCCACATCAACATGGGCCTGTGAAGACCTTTCACAAGACTGACAGGCCACCTGAATCACACAATTGTGTGGCCGGAGGAGCCTGCATGTGTATAGAAAAACCAGTGATCCAATAACTGTCTGGGTTCACTTATCCCTCATAAAGTCAGGAGGGAGCGCAGAGGGAGACACACAGCTTCAAGCCAAATGTTCCAGCTGCACCAAAACAAAGCTTTAACTTTTATTCTAACTCTGAAAAGCATGCAAACTGTGACTGTTTTTACCTCAATGTTTTAGTCAGAAATTGCTAAGTGCATTCAATTTCTTTATTTGCATGGCACAAAAACACAGAAGTGTCTCAGGAAAAAGGCTGAAAGCCGGTGAGTGTATGTGCCTTGCAGATGGTCCGGCCTCACAGCAGCTGTGTAAATGAAAGACGGAGTGTCGTTGAAGGAGGTGAGAGAGATGGAAAGTTGGCCACAAAAGGAAAAGAGTAACAAGCAAGTTGCTAACAAAAAATGTAATGGAAAAATGAATAGCACACTAAAAATTGCAGAGAGAAAAGAATCATGTCAGAGTATTTTCTCTGAAGTGACAAAAACAGACAATGCCTATTTGTTTCGGCAGGTAAAACACCACTGTGAAGCAGAAAATAACAGCTTAACTATAAAAGCTAATCAGTATATTGAAGGCAATCCCATATATGGTTGTCACTATAATTCCCCTTGGTCTTTGTCATTGCTTTTCAGTCAGGATAATTACATCTGGTTGTATGTGTAGCATATTCACTAGATAAACAAAGTAAGATCTGCCAGTTAGTGAATTTGCAAACACCATTGTGAAAACAAACTAGTATTTGAGCTCTAAATCTGGAGTGAGAAAACAAGAGGTGGCAGTATCCTCCTTAATGCTGAAAACACAAAAACATTTGTCCTCGTGAGGTGTAGGGAGTGAGTGGGGGGTAAAGACAGTTGTCCCCGAGTGCTTTGTAGTGCAAAGAGTTAAAATGTGTACTAGTCGGTTTCAACTCTGAATACTGAATTGCTCTAAGTTTAAAACTTAGCAAATATATTCTGTATATTTACACATAAAAGGGCGGTTATAACACTGTTATAAACACAACACCCTGTGATATTTAATTATAATCAGGGCAATTATAACTTCATACCGCCCCTTCTGTTGTTGAATGCACTTTTCCTCTGTCCTGATCCCCGTAATTGCCACAACATGTAAATATAAAGCGGTTAGTGAATAATTAGGGTTTCATTGGCCAGCAATCACCTCTGGGCCCCGTCTACACTTTAGACCCCTCCCTCGTAGAGCCGCCCTGAAGACAGGGGCCCCTTTTGAATGACAGCGCTTGGTAAGGAAGACGAATTTTTGTCTGATTTCCCGCAGCCGCAGCGTCGATGAGAAGCAGTCGAGGAACTCCATTCTAACTGAATGGATTGGTATGGGGAGAAGCGGATTTCAAATCACGGCTAAGCTGCAGCTTTTGGACTGTGTAACGTTGACGATGGTTTTACTGTCGCTGCTGTTTCGACCAGGTAAGTTGTTTGCTTTTTCAAAATCCGTGCTCCTCCACTCCTCTCCTGCATGCATTGCCAAGCTGAGTCCCGCTCTCCTCGCAATGGAGGTGGAAAAAGTTAACTTTTTCTTCCCGTTGTGTGGCTGAAATAAAACCCTTTAACAGCTTGGAAGTTTCCTCACTCACACAACCTAGGTTTTGAGTGTGTTGGTGTTTAAAAGAAGGAGAAAGGCACTTTGTTTGAAAGTTTTCCGTCCGCTGCGGGGACAAAGTAAAGTCCTGTTGTTTCCCAGCCTCCAGCCAACACTTGTGCATCGCTGCTAGCCGAGCAGCACGAGTTGACTCACTTTACGGACGTCTTTTTGAACATATTTCCAACCATTCTCGCTTAAAACAACGACACCAAACAATGTGTCAAGAACCGCTTTACAGTTACCACGTTTAACAAAGCACTTGTACCGCTTCTGCTATAGTTTTATCAAGTTATGTGAGATACGGCTTAGCTCCGAGTTAGCATAGCTCGCTAGCAACAGGCATCCAGCACCCGCAGTCAAAGCAAAAGAAAACTAGGGAGCTTGTTTTTTACCGAGAAAATGCTGCAAATCGGACACCAAACAGTCCCAGTTAAAGTCCTGAGGGCAACTTTAACATTTAGGTTAGACTGTTTTAGTCCTTTGCAAAGCTTAGGGCACCATGGTATTATCCCCTATTCATGCGTCATTTATTAACTTTGTTCGTTACCATGCATGGGGCTCCAACTTTTTGGCCTCTGAACGTGTTGGTCGCTCCTCTATTCCGGGGGAGATCAGAAACCCCCACCCCATCCCAAGAGCATGTTGTGTTTGGATTTTTGGAGTTGATTTATGTTATACTTCGTGGACCTTTTCCCATACGTTTTTCCAAAGTGTGTGTTGAAACACTTCACGCATTTTCTCTAGGGAGTTATGTGTTTAAAGTTGGGAACTATTCTGAAACGTATATTCTTTCAACATTGCCGTCTAAATACAAGTACGATCATTACATTATTTTAATATAGAAATGTCTGACGTTTGTATTTTTTCTAAAATTAAGGGGAACAAAAAATCACCCTCTTAGAAGTTGTCAATCATTAGATATACAAGTAATAGAAAATAACAGATTGTAACATTTGTTAAGGCTTGAACTGCAAAACTTCATATCTTGATACACCTGATAACATGTTGATAACAAAAGACACCTCAGGTTCTCTATTATTCGGGTACTTTTTGGTAACTGGATGCTTGGTGGAATAATGTAGGTTTGTTAAAGTCAAGTAAATAATAACTTTATACTTAGTGTACGGGTGCAATCAATATGATAAATAGCACTTTATATCGTATTTTCAGCCTTGTTTTGTAGTCATTATGAGCTGGCAACAAATACAAATATTAAGTTATGTTAGTTTGCAACCTTCATACGATGTCCAAGCCATTAGGAAGTGTCTTTATCTCTAGCTCTTAATATAATCTACAAATACTGTCTGTGTGGCCATTTAGCTTGTTCCTTCTCTGCTTCTATATTCCCCACACTTGGTAGTCTACTAAGTGCCAGATCATAAAGGTCCTTTGGGGAGATGTACAGTTGTTGATGGCTGTGCAGGCAGTGATTGTCCGAAAGTGTCAATCACAGCAGACATTGGTGACCTCGCAGCGAGGCGGGAGAGGTCTGTTGGAATTCAGAGGAGGGATGCAGAATGCCTCTAACTTGACCTCTCACACTACATCCCCGTTTTTATCAGAGCCTGTGTTAAAGTGCAGACTGTGAGTTGCATTAATCATCTCTCATGTGCCCCTTCAGCGCATCAGACGTATTTGAAAGAGAAGAAATGGTGCAAAAGTATTTGGGTGCACTGGTGTGAAATATCTGTGCTTATTTTGTTGTCTTTGTACGCACTGTTGGGAGATAAGATGGGGCTTTGGAGCAAACTGGAGATTATTCTGTTGCAATAGTAGATGAGTCTGTTGCAACTGATTTGTTTTTATGCAGGAAGAGTGAGGGATGTGTTGCGGTTGCTGCTAATCTGTAAAATAAATTATATCCACTTTTAGATACAAGAAAAATAGCTGTAGTTCTTTGTTTTTCCAAATGATAATTATCCCACTTGTAAGTCATATGAACAATACACCCCAAATGTAGCTGTTACCACCCAAATATAACATGCTGTGCTGTGCTCTGCTGCCTCCACCAGCCACCCTCTAGCTTCCAGTTTGGAGTGGACCCCCGTTTGCAGAACAAGTGTGACTCTTTGGGATGCTCCTCTTGAAGTAATCTGCCCCCCCCCCCACACGAGCCCTGCCGTGCCATGAACTGTAGCTTAACGCACTTCAATTACCTTGGCAACAGCCAAACCACATTCAACACCCTCAGGCAAACTAACACAGGTTGGTTTTCCTCCTACAGAGAGGCTACATGCTATTTCTGTGAGGGTTGGTTGGAGGAAATAAGATTTGACTGACTCCAAAGCACAGTGTGGGATCATGGCCTCGTGAGCTCACGCATTTGGGTTTTAATGGCTCTCCTGAATGAGGTAAACTTGATAGTGGGAACGTTTGTGCCGAGGTAATATATCCATAAACGTCACATTGTTTTTTAAGGATCTTATTTGTAGAAAACATGTTTTTGTTCAGATCGGTAGAACTAGTCAGCAACATTTGGGCAGAGAGGGAGGTAACTGATGACAATGAGAAGAGAAGCAAACATTTGGTTCACTTCACAGTAATTGTGATGCATTAATGAACTCGGTTCAAAATGTTGATGCTTTTTGTTTTTGTTTTCCAGCTCACTGCCAGCAGTGTCGAATCCAGCGCTGCAATTCAGAGTATGTGGCTTCGACCTCCCCCTCTAGTGGTCTGCAGGAGGACGTGGCTATGGATGTGGACTACTGCATCGCCTTGAGGGCCTATGCTCTGTGCACCCGGCGGCAGGCGAGGAGCTGCAGGGGGGACCTGGTCTACCACTCGGCCGTCTTCCGCATTAAGGAGTTATTCTCTCAGCATAACTGCTCCAGCGAAGGGCCAACCTCCTCCGCCAAGGTCCCCAGTACACCTCGGCCAGCCGTGTCGGAGCTGTGCGACTATGAGAACCGGGTCCTCATGTCGGGCTCAGCTGGACAGCAGAAGAAATATGCCCACTGTGGATTATTCGGAGACCCGCACCTACGGACTTTCCGCGACGAGTTTCAGACCTGCAAGGTGGAAGGGGCGTGGCCTCTGATTGACAACCGCTTCCTGTCGGTGCAGGTGACCAATGTGCCTGTGGTCCTAGGCTCCAGCGCCACAGCAACCAGCAAGGTAAGGATGTGTGGAGTGTAAGCGATGCAATGATCAGTCCATTGATTTTATTTTTTGGGGGGAAATGCCAAATATACTCTGGTTTCTGATTCATAATATGTTGAACCAAAGAGAGGACTTTCAGGCTTTTCCGCATTTTATATTTAAAATGATTTACTGAGTCATGATGGAACAATTGTCATGTCAATTGTCATAGGTAAATCTCAAACGTTTCGCAAGAAAAATGTGCAAAGAAACCAAGAACAAAGTCGGGGACCCCTCTGTAAATAGTTTTGCGACCCTTGGTAGGAGGGAGTTTTTCTCACCTACAACAACATTAGGAACAATCACTGATTATCGTTGAATTTGAAACGAACGGCAAATTAGCAGGCGTTTTTTGAGTGCTCGCTTTTTTGCTCGAGTATTGCCATAAAGTATCAACATGTGAAGTTAATCGTCATTCCACGGTGCCTCTCGAGCCCCCAGCATTCCTCTTGTCTTGGAGCTCCTTCAGATCTATGAGGGAAAAGAGAGAGGAGGGGAGTCCTTCAGCGGTGTTGAATCACAGACATGCTTGAGCGCTCTACCTTTAACACATGGGTGGTCATATGGTAGTGATTAAGGCTCACTCAAACATTTTCCTCCACCGCCACGATCTGGAATGTTTTTTCACCCCTCTGGTCAAATAATTAACTGGGTGCTTTTTGAGTAAATATTGATAATGTGGAAAAATAAAGGAATAATTGGACAGCAGCTTGGGTTTTTTATTAGCCTAGTGAAATAGTCTCATTTTGTATACTCTAAATTTGTTATCATCTCTCTGTATTTGGTGCTGAAAGTCACATTGGTATATAGGGCTCCCCAAACATATATCATGTCCATGAAAAAAAGGTTTATCAAGCTTTTTTCCAACTGTCAGGAAGTGTTGTCCCTACAAAACCAATGTTATATCAGCAATTTGAGAATGCTATACGATGGATCTCAGAACAAACTCTATCAAAGGCATTGGCAGTGTGTTCAGAGACTGATGCAAACCTGTAGTGTGGGTGGGTCTGTGCCAGCACCTGCATGCCCCCATCATGCTTTTAGAGTTGTTTGCAACTGCCGGACTTAAGACAGGAAATCATCCATCAAATACAGCATCCCCGTAAGTGTAAACGTGACCACAGCCACCGCTTTGTCAAGATACTTTGAAGAAACAGAGGTTAGGCCCCAATTTTTCAAAGCTCAGCTGGAATACAAATCACAGTCAGTCAGCGAGTGCCAGAGTAGAAGTGTTGGAAGATGCATGAGGATTTGAGGCTGTTATGAAACGGTGTTGTTTGAGCCAACATTCAGTGGAGTTATGCTTGCAGTTGTATTCATTTGTTTTAGGTAACCTCACAATGGTTGCAATTGTGGTTTATTCGAACAGTTTCTATACTTGTATAATATCTAGTGGACCAGTGATAGCAATCACTCTTTAAAAATAAAAGGCTAGTGTTTGCCATCAACACCTACCACAGCATTCAAGAATGTTTGGTTTCCTGCTGCCACCTTGTGGCTTTGACTGGTACTGCTCTTTTTCAATGAATTATGGCATATTTGCACTGCTCATCTTTGCATTAATGCTAGGATGGGTTTCTTAGTGTACGGACGTTTATTCAAACCGACACATTCAATTGTGAAATGCTGGGATCGGGCTTTTCAATGCTGATCATATTTTTTCTTCTAATTTCAGATCACTGTGATCTTCAAGTTCTTCCAAGGCTGCACAGATCAGAAGGTGTACCAGGCCACCACAGCAGATCTGCCATTGGCCTTTCAGGATGGGAGCCGCAGTGGTGGTGAAAGTGGCAGCCTGTCCATCGTAGAGCGCGGCGGCTCAGGAGTGGGCCGGCAGGTGAGGATCCAGGCCCGTTATATCGGCACCTCCATCATCGTTCGGCGCGTGGGCAGCTACCTGACCTTTGCCATCCGCATGCCAGAGGACACCCTGGACTTTACGGAGGACAATGGCGGTCTGCAGTTATGCCTGCACGGCTGCCCACGCAACGAGCTCATCAAGGAGCACACGCTGGGCATTCAGAGCCAGCAACCCCGCCTGCAGAGCACCAACACAGAGCTGGGGCCTCTGCGGCCCCCTCACCAGGTCTACACAGTGGAGCGGGCCACAGCCAGGTGTAGAGAGACTCTGCAGGTGGAGGACGTGTACTTTCAGTCCTGTGTGTTTGACTTGCTGACCACAGGAGACCCTGAGTTCTCTTTGGCAGCCTACGGGGCTCTGGAGGATTTAAAGGCGCTGCCGCCGAGTAAACTGAGGCAGAATTCCCCCAGGACTCCTCGAATTTACAACGGAGTAGCGTCACACACTGCAGCAGCAGCCCACAGCTCCCTCTTCTCACTCGTACTCCTCATTCTGCTACTTCGGTAAAAGATTAAATATAAATGATTTTAAAAAGAAAGAAAAAAAGAACAGACATGGAGACAAACAGAACATGGAAGCATTACCAGCTTGAGGAAAGAGTGACTAGAGCGCAGACCTATACATTTGTATTTTTTGGGGGGTAGGGCAGTTTGTGAATGTTGTGATATTTTCAGTTTTTGTCATTTGAAGGATTTGACATAAAGATGGTATTTTTTCAATTCATGTCACATGAGTTGTAAAAAAACAGAAACACATTAAAATAGTCAGATTTGGGTCCAGTACTACAGGTTTCAGGTAATTGGTAAACTTTACACCAATCTTTATCAACTCATCAATGGGTGTGCTGATGTCATGGCAGTTCAACAGCATTGTGTTTTAATGTAAATAGAAAGGTCATCGGTGCACAACCTTTAAACACTCCACCATGTATGAAGCTGCACATGTATCTGCAAACTGTATGTTAACAGTTATTCTGCAGAGCGCCTATTGTGGTTTCTTCATTCTGTATTATCCAGTGATATCAATAGCACTTAACGTTTTGTGCATTCAAGTGTTATTTCTATGTCTATTTCAACTGTTATTTCAGGAAGTTGGTATTCTAAGTGCACAGGATCCAACAACTGTATGTAAAAACTACCTATCCATAATATACAATGTGTCAGTTCGATATTCAACAGTTCTCATCTGTGAAACTCGGGGTGTTTCTCAATGTCGAGGAGGCTAGCTTGGTAGCACATGTACCTCCGAGTCAGATGCTTCAGAAGCGAGGCAAGAATCCCTCCTAGCCTCGGAAAACGAAGAATGGTGGAACAGGTGTGCAGGTGTGCGTAATATGTGGCCTCGCCTTAAATGGAGCGTGATTTCTGCCAAAGATTTGTTAATTGGTCCGTGTGCAAAGCATTGTGGGGATTTTAAGACCGTGGAGTCTACACATGTGCAGCCTCGAAATTTCTCGCAACGAAGTACGCCGGCCTAGAATTCCAAGTATGCTGGACATTGGAACAGTTCTTCGGCAGCACTCGATGACGTAGTATCCTTGAAATAATGGCTTCCTCGACATTGAGGAAACACCCACTCCCTCTTCAAGCTGTCTGGCTTCCAGTTTTAAAAAAGGTTAAAAAAAACACAAATCTTTATATAATAATATATTAAAAGAGTGTATATAAGTGTTTTATATTGTGTACATTTGCCTGTGTATAGATGTTTTAACTGTAATGTTTTACATTTGTTGTGTTTTAGTAGGTTATTTGGAGACATTGTAAGAAAAGTAAACTAATATGCGTTTGTAATTTTCTGTAATAAAGTGTTGGACACTCCTGACAACGGTCTGTTTTCCTCTGGAATTGGCGAGGCGTTGAACATAAAATGAAATACAAAACGACTATAAATAAACCGATATTTAAGTACTCGGTTCTGCTTTTACTGTATATTGCTTAAATACAAAAATGAATTCATTACATAATTTTGAACAAAATCAACAATGAACTGAACACAAAAGGCATACATAAAATGAAGTGTTGTGATGATAGTATCATAAGAAAACTAAACTTTAAAATGTAACTTTCATTCAACTTAGTCAAAAAAACCTTTAGTGTAATATTTCAGTCTTTTAACATGTGTTTATTGCACAAGTTGACACCATGAAGATAAAAAACGATGTAGTATGCTGCCCTACATCAGATCAAAGTCAATTGTGAACGGAGCTTGAATCTGTGCTTTCATTGCCCTTATAAACCAGGGGTTGTACCTGGAAGGAATATGGCAACACATGTACAGTTGCTGGCTCAAGATGAAGTGCAAAACTGGAAAGATTTGAATAACTAATACTGTGTTTTACAAAGTGTATGCTTGTAATGCCACATGTGTCCTGGTGGGGTCCTCAGTCCATAAGGCCTGCCAGCTCACACAGACAGTTTTGACAGGCTGCCTGTGTGAGCTGTAGGGATCCACACACAGTATGTTCTCAGTCCCCTGTGTAAATGTTACCTCTGAGTGCTGAGCTGGCTGCTTGCTTTGCTTTTGTCTGCCAGAGCGCTGCATGGTTCCAAATAGGATTTAGTCTGGTTTAACACCAGGTAAGAGTCAACACACGCGTGGTGCTGATATTTGCACTATACACGAACAATGAGCACTATAATTAGAAGGATGTGATCAGTTTCTATCGCCATCAAAAATGAAATTAACAAAGCTCCTGCACACTTCTTATGAAGACATTACGAATTAATGCGCTATAATTAGTAAATGTAGATTTAATTTATATCTTGAATCAAGTTAAAAGTGTCTTGGTCCTTTTATTACTCTGAATGACAGAATGTTTCGTCACACATGCAATCATACTTAATCTCTCCATGTCCTATTTCTTCAAATAAAGACAACAGCACAGTGAGCTGTTGGGAAGGAGCTGGAAAATACATTTGTCACTATTTTCACCCATATGTTCAGCACTTACACATTCCAAATGAAGTCTTCTTTGGGTGACTGCATCGCCTCATTGTCAATATAAGGAGTACAAGAGAGATGCAAATAAGGGGAAATCACAAGCTTCGTAGACCGCTTTCAAAAAAGCAGTTTCTTGTCAGGGTCATGAAGAAGGCCGTAAAGGGTTAAAATTATCGAACATCTTTTATCTTTCCTTTCACATGAATCATCTAAGACCCCATATGTATCTTCAGAGCCTTTGGAGGGGGCTGACTTAGTCTGACAGCTTGGGAAATGCTGGATGAAACTAGCCAACTGTATACAAAGGGGTTTAACACACCATGAGAAAATATAACAGTAAAATGCAGCTTACACATTGTTGCATCAGTACTAACAATCTACAAATGGGTACTTGGGTTATCTTTCGTAATGTTGTAATATATAATGGATATAATAGACACAGGGGACATGTTACTGCTGAACCAGTAGCATACTTATGCTGATAATATGTCTGTGCTATTTTACTTATGTAGGGATTTGAGTCCAGGACTTCTTATAAAGTACTTTATCATAGTTCTATTACAGCATGTCTCAATCAGCATTGTTGTGATTTAGCGCCCCTACAGTTTTAAGCCCCGGCCACACGAGGACGATAATGCAAACGGACCGCAATCGTTATCAAAAAAGTCTTCCGTCCACACGCAACAGGCACCAGAAATGTGTCCGTTCACACGAGACCGCTCAAAAGCGCTGGAGATGCTGTAGTACATATGCCAGGCCTGTAAGTGGCGCTGTAGTCCTGCCACAAAAGCAGCGAAGAAGACTTCCCGCGCATGGTTGCCCTTGTAGAGCGGTAGAGCCGATGAACGGGAGTCAGAGGCGGTGTATTCAGAATGGACTTCCACACTTTATTATTCATTGATCAAGAAGACGTAAGTACATGTGCTGCTCTGTGTAACCAGCTAGCATGAATGACACCAAACCCCGGTACCCTCAGTAACGGGTCCGGGTTGCAACACACAAATCACACGGTGAATTATATACTAACAATGTGTCACCACACAAGCCCCCCCAGAATTCACCCATAAACAAAATCAGTGTGACCGGGCGGAACGACAGGCCGACCCCCCCTCAACCTTCACCGGCAGGGGTGCTGCACCGCCTTTGGTGACGCGGTGTCCGAGGAAGTCAATATCAAACACCCCGAACTGGCACTTTGCAGGATTGATTATCATTAACGCTACCTCGAATCGTGCATTTGTTATGACACATTACTAATGAAGGATCAAAAACTAGCCAGTCTGCAACTGTGATAGTACAGCCAAACATCAAGCAAGTGTAAGAACACAAGGCATACCAAGCCAGTTAATACAGTTACTAACCTGGTTTTGTTGCCCTCTCGCCTTGCTCTAGTTCTTGCCCGACACCGGCACCTCTCCACACAACAGGACGTAAAACCCCCTACTCCCTACGGCTGAAAGCTTCTGTCCAGGCGGTATAAACACGAACAATCTCCGGTCCTTGGAGCACCCCGTCCTTGGCTCAGGGCTAGCTGAGCTAATAGCTAAGTAGCTAACTAGCTGGTAGCGGCTACTGGTAGCGGCTACTGTTAGCAGCCGGTAGCGGTTAGCGTTACTTAGCAACAAGTTAAACGCATTGTCCTATTCTTTCACACACACATACGGGTATTGGGCCGAGCGCGACACCGTACTTCCGGTATCCGCAGTTTTACTCGAGGTACAAGCAGCCGTACACCGTCTAGGTGTTGCTAAGCTTCCTGTACTGAATATCATAGTCTATTGCCTTAATCAATATCTAGTCAACTCTAAAATACCACATATATGCAATGGCATGATAATATTATTGTGACAAGTGGGGTATTCACCTGGTGTTTCCAGAAATTAGACGTAGATGCAGCCAAAATCGACGAAGGCCACTGTCGTTTTTCCATACATCTGCAGGCAGTCTGTAAAGGCAATCCGACAACCCACACAGCTCTAGTTTACGCTTGTAACGACCTAGAGCACACCCCTCAAGTCCAGAGATGTAATCCGAAGACATGCAGCGATTTCTTCGGTCGTTAATTCAGAAAAAAAACTTAGTGCGCTCTGCCTGGCTACGTTAGCTAGCTGTTTATATTTGCACTTCCAGGATATTTGCACCTCCAGGAAAATGGCGTATTTATATATATATATGGCGCGTGTTGCATTGTGGGTAGCTCGTGACGTCACTGTGATTAGGAAACTTTGTACATCACTGAGTCGAGTTATATGATCCAGTCTCACCAAAATTACCTTGGCGCCTACACACAAAGTCAAGAACAGCAGATATGTTGACTGGCAAAAGCTGGAAAAAGCAAAGGTGGAATTAATAACATTGATGAAGGCTGCATTTCATTTAGGTACGCCAGTTTCAGGGTTATATTAGGGGCAAGGCTAGTTTACTGACAGAGCTTGGTAGTTTACTTATTAGAAGGGACTGGGAGCCATTGTTAATGTGATTATTTACACCTGTGCTTTGATAGGCCAAAAGTCCTGCTGTGAAAAAGGTTTTGAAGCCCTTATTTAAAGGTTATATTGATAAGAGTTGTGTGTAGGAATTTACCATGATTTAAAAAGCTTTAAAGGTCCCATGTCATGGCCATTTCTACTGATCATAATTCCATTGTTGAGGTATACTAAAATAGATTTATACTGTGCAATTTTCCAAACTCACATTGGTTTCTCATACAGCATCTCTGTAAAGTATGTGTATTCACCGGTATTCACTCTCTCTCCTAAACGGCTTGTTGGAGCTCCTGCCCCCGCCCCCCCTCCCTGTGAGCCCAGTGTGCTCTGATTGGTCGGGACATTGAGAGGCTCGTTGCTGTGAGCTGCTGCGAGGAGTGGACAGGCTTCCGCGTCGGTGATACAGCGAGAACAAGCGAAACTCATCCTGAGCACACACAAACACTCACAGCCGAAGTAAAAACAATAAGTGTGGCTTGATATTGAGTAAGAAAAAGGTTTATAACGCTGTGAGCATGGGTCTGCGGAGAGCATTTCTCCACGATCCCAACGTAGTAGCCCGAAAAACGTTTACCCATTTAAACAGTCGTGGTAGATATACCTTGTTTGTTTTAAACATCATAAATACACAAACAACAATGAATACTTACAGGTTGTGTACACGAATCTCCTGCTGGTCCAAACGAAGTAGGAACAGCATCGTTCTTCAGTGCCCTACGCTGTACATATCTGGCATGAATCGCTGAATGGTTTGGGAAGCTTTGGTTGCGTTCCGATAATCCAAAAATCAGCTCCTAAATTCTAACCCTATCTCCTATTCATTGACCTCTTAGTGAAACGTCACAGGGTTAAGGGATAGTGGATAGGAGAATTCAAAAGGACTTAGGAGAAGAGACTGCGGTACTTTAGAGAATCCGAATGCACTTTCACTATCTGACGTGTTTATGATGCGCCAGCGGACGTCCTGAATATGCGTCTGCTGCTGTGGGGGAACTATGGAAACCACAGTTTTCTATACAGCGGACTACAACATGGATGTTTAATAAGAACGAGGGACTACTGTAAACTCATCTAGAGACTCTGCACCGTGCTCTGATGCTGGTGCTTTGCTTTATGAACGTGGACAACAGAGAAACATATTCTTCATGACCAAAGTTGGAATTTAAATAAAAAAGGAAAGTGAAACTTATGCTCGTCACCCTCTCCCTCCGGTCCACATTAATACAAATGATCCCAATACGTATGATTGTATGAACTATGAAAAGATCTTAAATTCAATACAAATGTATTTATTATAAACATTAGTCCTTAACATCTATCACTGTGTATATCACCATTCAAACATCTTTTAAAAGTTGAACAACTCCACACATTTCAGTATAACGTTCATATTTCTCTTTTTGATTATAATACTGATGAACGTTCAGAAAAAAGCACTTTGGCACATACGTTTTAAAATGCTTAATAAGCACCGTAACTTTCATGATATCATTTCTCGGTCATAATCGGTTGTTTCCGTGAACGGCCGACTGTTGAGTGACGGCAAATGCTGCGGCTGCAGTGCATTGTGGGGCAGCATTTTCTCCTCTCCTTTCGGTAAGGGAGGTCCAGTGGTTCCTAAGCTAAAGGAGGTTATAAAGGACGTTTGAAACCTCCTTTCCTTTCATTTAGAGAATTGGAACGGCACTTATCATGGCTGCCACTGAGGGACTTCCGGGTCATTTCACTTAAATGGACTATTGGAACGCAACCTTTGTTTCGTGAAAGGCTGGCAGAGGGTGTGGCCTCTGGGCCATGTCAGAGTACCCAGGAAGTAAACAATGGAAAATGAGAAATCTCCAACGAGGCGTTTTGGGGCAGCATAGACTGTGTTAGAGTTGTACTCGCTACAGGGTGTACTTTGAGGGTTTTTGACTCTGCAGACCGTTTACATGCATAAAAACCTTCATAACACACAAGGGGACGGGTAATAACCGGAAAAGCATGACATGGGACCTTTAAGAAAATTGCAGAATTATAGTTTCATTTATAAAAAATAAATAAATACTATGATGTTGAATGATAACTTAAAACATGTCATTGGATCAGACATTAACATTGTATATTTTACCTCTTTACCATTGTGTAAGAAATCGCCATTGCATGAGGCTTGAGTCGTTAGCCAATGGTATTACAACATTGGTATCGTGTGTTATCTATTTGACTATGCAACAAAGTAGATAGTAAGTAGTTTCCAGTTAGTGTGAAAAAAAACTGGGAACAATTGTTTATTTTGATGATAGGCTTCAACTTCACGCCGGTACCAAATCCAAGTGCTCAGTGACGAAAGGAGGAGCAAGACCGAGGGGAACATAGTTGGCTGTGCTTTTACTCATTAGGTTCAGTTGACAGAGTTTTTTGATTGCTGAAGCAGCCACTTTTCTTCTTGACTGGTAAGCTACAGCTATGGTTTGCTAGTAAGCCAACAGTGAATATACCCTGAATGTTTGTGAAATATGCAGCTTGTTGATCAAACTGGCACCCCACTGGGTTTGGAAATGAACCAATGATAGGGGGAGGTGCAGGCGCCATCTTGTTGCTAAATGTTATCAACAGCACCTTAAGTGAAATAGTCACATAATGTAGCTTTATGTAAGTGCTTTGAATACTTCATTAACACCTCACCTTAATATATTTTATTTAAATACATGACAATGGCTCTTAACTGAGCTGACAGTATGTAGCCTATATAAGCGGTGTGTCTTACCTTTTCCTGTATAATTGAAAATAAAAGGAAGACGCTTAAAGCCCCTTATTGATGTCATCTGTAGAGATGCAGCCATCTGACAGCACTGCCAGCCAGCAGCAGTATTACATAACATCCCCATGAGAGCGCCCTCTCAGTCTGTTCAAAAAAGGTGAACTTCTAAACATAAAAGCTAATTTATTTGAGTGGAGCTTGACGTTTGAAACTCCCTTTTTGAAAGTGCAAATGTAGAATATGTAAAATATTCTCTAGCAGCATGGAGGATGTTGCACAGGTTTGCGGGAGGCTGCTCAAGCCTGCATAGATTGCTCGTCCAGCCTCTTTCAGTCATCCTGTCTTGACTTTCCCCTGTAAACAAGGACAATTACCGAGCTAATGAGTTGAGAAAAGTGATTGATACTCTCAATGGGGAAATTAATTTGATATTAATAGAGCACTTGGCAAGATAAATAGATAGTGGTGTGTGAGTCCTTTCCTTGATTGATAATGGATAGATTGATGGCTGTCTTAATTTAAAATGTTCCTTAGACTTAAATGAGGTGGCCTTGACATTTGTATCAAGAGATGATCAAGTGTTTGGAGAATTATAGGAATAAAAATTACTTTGATATTGATATATAAGGTGCCATTCCTCCACCTAGAGAGGATAAATAGTGTTAATAATAATGTCACATCGTGTAGTGTAGGGGATGAATAGTGATTGGAGCATGAGTGGAAACATCTTACGCAAGTTGCACATGATATCTTTTCAAGTTTAGACTTGATGTATTGATGCTAAACGACACATGTGATGTTGGCCAGCCCAACCAGTGAACTCATTCAGCTGTTTGATATGTGTGGCTCCTGAGATGATCACCTTGCATCACTTCTGCAGCTCCTGCTGACTGGTAAGACCCCCTAACCTCCTTTCACTGAAGCGTTTTTGCTTAATGATGCACTCAGTCAGATTGTTGCACCAAGTAGGAGACATTCAACATACACATACATTGCACCCTGTTACATGGGTCGCTGCAGAAGCACAAAGAGCGAGAAGTTGCTCATTTCTCAGTGAATATGTGTGTGTGTGTGTGTTTCAAACTGCTCTCGTGGCAGCGGTTATACAGCTGGCTCATACCGCAGGCTCTCATACCTGACCAACTCAATCTGTCTGTGTCTCCTCAATAATCAGAGTGACAGCAAGAAACGAGACATATCTCACACTCTGGCTCACTCCAGAATGGTATTGACCTACATATCAAATCATACGCTCCTGGCTCGTGTTGTGTGATAGAGATTGGGGTGGGGGAAATAACACTATGATTGGCAGTCTTCGTAAACACGTTCCATCCCCAGGGTTCCTGCCTCTTCATATGCATATGCCGTAATAGGTAAAATACCAACTGCCTTCAACTGCTGGGAGCTAGGACTTCCTGTCATTGCAGCGGGGCTTTCTCTGCTACTGTAACAGTAGAGAACACCTGGTTGTCTGAATGTGTATTTTTATTAACGAGCCTGTGTCACCAAACTTTTAACAAATGGCCCCCCGGCACCCTGAAAAACCCAGCTCGGAAATTAAGCATCTGCTTCATAAATCTTGGAAAGTCACAATAATTTGCAATTCACTCCCTCATCAAAGGCAATATTACCCTAATTTATTATCTCCCCGCGCGAGGGGCGCGCAAAGGCCGTGGAGATAAGAGTTTATCAGGAGGGGGATTGATTTTCATTAACTGATTGTAATAAAGATGAACTGCCTGCCGTGCACACTGACCAAGAGCCACACTTTATTGTAATTGGGACAATTTATTTCATGAGCCAGTGGTTCTACTTTTTGTCCCTCCCTCTCTTTTTCATATCTGCCGCTGCTCCTCAATTTGAATGTCATGCTGTTCGGCTTCTGATGCTCGTGACTTCGAGTGTAATAAGATGATGATTACAAAGTACATGTGCAGAAGCAAGTCGATGTCAACAGATGTATCAGATCTTTTCTTCTGGGCCCCAAAGCAATTCTTTAGCTCGTGATGTAAACTTGACTGATATACGATGCCTTCCTTATTTTATATTCACTGCCTCCGGCTTGTCAAAATGATAATGTTATGTGTTCCCCTGTCTTCTTCTCACAGCCCCTGCATGATCCACTATCTTCACACATGTCTGATGCTTATAGTTTTTGTTTGTGAAAAAACAACTGCTCAGTGTCTCTCTGCAGTGGAACAGCATCAGGCGACCTTTCTAACTGGTGGAGGATTCAGATCATCCAAATCATACATGCTGTGAAACTGGGTTTCCATATGAATTTCCTTAATTTCCTTCCAGCTTTTTCCTGATGAATACCAACTTAGTCTCCTTCCCGTTGAGTAGCAGAAATTGGCTCGTGTTAAAATAAAAATGTTTACACAACTTCAAGCTGTGTGTGTGTGTGTGCAGTAATAACCCGGTTACCCTTTAAAGGGCAATGACCCTATCATCAGTGTCATCACTCAGCAGAGAGGAGGCAGTAACACACTCTGGGGTGGCGAGCTGCAAGAGGTTGCAACATCTGCAGACTCTGAAAGTCCTTGAGAGCAAATCCTTGTGCAACTACTCCCCCTCTCTTTGCACAGCGGTTAAACACTCCATCCGACACGATATAACTGAGAAACAAAACATCCTGTTTGAATTTTTATTGTAAAATTGGAAAAAAAGGAGAGAAAGAGAGAAAAGCCCCAATAAGCATTTCTTTTTTGATACATATCTTTATCTTACCATAACCATAAAAGAAAAGTGGCTGAATAAATAATAAATAAATAAAAATAAATAGATAAATAAACATCAAGTTACATACTTGACCTGATAATTATAAAATTATTTAATCATCAATCATTAATATGAAGTAATCTAAGCAGCAAGTATTAAGAAATGTCAACAGGGGAAAATGTTTGGTTTCTCAGGCTAATACAGAACACATCGTTTTTTTTTTATAAAAAGATACTGCTTTTCCTGTCAGTTAATCCATGCTGTACTGACGCTGCCACAAAAACAGGTGGCGCTTCCCTTTAAAAAAGAAACAAAGAAAAACAATACAACCTGTGAACCACATGTTCTCCTCCAGGTTAAACAATAGTTCTGAGATCCTCTTTTTGCGCCCTGTATGTCAGTGAAGTCTTCTTCACAGACTCCATACTGCTGTTTATATGTTTTTGTATGCTTTGTGCTGAGAAACCAGAAAGTTAATATCTTTATAAAGCGACCCGCCCCCTCCCTAGAACCCCTCCCCCGTTTCAAACCCTAATCAATATGTATCTAAAGAAAGGTCCTGTGCTGATTTTCCATAATATACAGATTTCATATTTATAATAAGCTACTATCCTTAGCATTCAAACCATAGGCAAAGAATCATATTGTTAATACTAGTAGTACCGTAATCTTTAACCACCCCCCCCCCCCCCCCCAGCCCCCATTGAGCATGCTCAGAGATTGCAAGGGCGGACAAATATAAAAGAAATGTATGGATGCTGGAGTGAAGGAAATGTAGAAAACAAACTTTAGATTGACCACATGCAACTGAAGTATATAAAGATTAAAATAAGTACTGCTATTTCCTCACATAATGACTGGATTTTTTTATCAGTTTTGCTTTCAATTAAAAACCTCAATTAATTAATTTCTTGGTTTTTTGTTGTTTTCCATTTCATTGTGTTTCCCTTGTCTGAATGTCCTACTGGATATGTACAGTATAATTAGGCTTTTGCTCGATATCCACAAACCTTCAGTGTTTTAATTTCGTTCGATCAAATTTCATTCTTTCTCTTGGCAGGATGAAATTAACTCAACATATTTTCAACTCATTACATTTCAGCCACAGCTGGCATCTTTAATTTGCATTACCCAAGCTGTTGTGAAGGCCACATTTAATTTGATTTTAATAATTTAAAAAACTCTCTAGTAGAAATCCCAGAAGAAAAGATTTTTGAGTGGGTTTATAAGGCCCTGCGTGGCCCGGGGAAAGGAGGGCATATATCACAGACCCTAAAGCTGCTGGGCCTGACAGGAGAGAGGAAACTAACAGTAACTCACCGGCGGGGAAAAGCTGTCTTCTGGCAAACATATATGAAATCTAACCTTTTACTAGGAAACTATTATATATCAGTACAGCCTGCAAGAACCTTTATCCCACAAGTTTATGCTATATCACATAACCAAATACTTGTTTAATGAATATTTCCTGAAAATGAACAAATTCCTAAGAACATTTTCAAGGAATCTGGCACACGTTTAAAGTCTGATGAGGAAATGCAGTGGATATGCTTGCATAATTTGGCAATTCATGATGAGAAAAGGCATTTTTAAAGGCTTTCTTTTTTACAGCATCTAAGTATTGCCTGCAAGAGAACAATATGCAGTGGAGAAGGGTAGTAACATTTGTTAACAGCCTCCTGAAAATGAAAGCCCTTTCTAATAATACTGATCCTGTGAACCGGTAACCAAACAAATAAAGAGAATTAAAAAATGCAGTCACCAGGACCTGGGGAGCCATTCTGCTGATGACTTTTGTGGTTTCAGACTATGGAGGCATAGCGGTCATGTTTTCTGAAGACTCTGCGTACGCGGATGCGGCCGTAGAGACAGCATTGTGATTCGAAGCACTGATGTGTCTAAAGTTTAGAGAAATAATCATAGCGCTGAGGTCTCAGAGTCCTCAGGGGCGAGCTGCTTCGGCGCAAACTGACTCAATGAATGGCATGTTGGAAACACTTTCAAATGAAAAGACAACTGAGTGGATGTTAGTTGAGGAAATGAGAGTGAAATGGATAATGGAGAGGAAAAGCAAATAACTCATGGACAAAGATTTCATCTCGGATGTACTGTATGTGGCGCTCTCCACAGACGATGATAGTTTAGTTAATTAATCTTATCGGGTATGGCGTGATGTGTCGTGACCACACTGTATAGGAGCCATTTGTGACCGCTGCTAATGGTAAGCTGTCGTCTTGTCGAAGCAGCAGCAGCTGTAGCAGCTACACTTACAGGCCTACTGCTGTCTAATTGATGGATCATTTTGCTCTTAATTTGACTTCCTAAGGCTGGTAATGCCAGGCTGTTCCTCAACGTGGACAAGCTCTTACTGTGCTATTATACCCTTTGGAGAAAAAAAGCTGCTCTTCACTGAAGAACTCGTACAATTTAGTCTAAACACTTATATACAGATCCTTTCGCAGCCATCAAATCATCTCAAATGTTATATCTATGAGCAATAATCTCTCAGATTTAAGTGCCTTGGAGGTGTCCCACAGGACATGCTGCCTCTGTCAGGTTTGAGGTCTCCTCTGAGACTGTGGACAGTAGTTAGAGAAGGACAGGGCTCCCATCCAAGTACCGAGAGAAAAATGGACTCTGTCACTCAGTCAATTCATTCAAAATGCCAATGCGTAATTGATGGAGCATCTCTTGCCCCGCAGTGCTGATCAATATTATCATTATCCTAATTATGCTGTGGGTTAGCTCTCGGCCCCCGTGAACTGATGGTCCCTATTAAGAGAGAGATATGCTGGCACTTGGAGGTGAGGAGAGAGGTGGGGGGGGGGGGGCTGCTCCCGCCTGCTGAGAGCAGCTGGAGGGGTTGGCAGCGGGACGGGGCACGACCCGGCAGGGACCACTGTGACACGACCATGGCATTTTTTTACAACTGCTGTCAAGCTCCTTTGTATATTTCATGAAGCGGTTACAGATGCCGCGCTGCGTATCCGTGCCCGGGTGGCACTCTCACCACGGTGCTTTATGGTCAGATTATCGGTAATATCAAGGCCTTAATGATCACAGGGAAGTACTTTTGCGTCAATTATGGAATTGCAACACGCTGACGAGAGCAGAAGACAGCGATACACGGCTGACTACACTGTGGATGGTAATGTTGGCTTTAAGAGGCTGTTATTGTGTCACTTTTGGCACCGTGTTCTTCTTCTCCTGACACAATAACACCGACAGATCACATCTCCGAGATGAAATGCTGTGATGTAGATGAAACAATGGGTGGCAAAACAACGTATCTGAACATGCCCGCAACAATGTCTAACCCACATAGTCTACCCCCCTAAAATAGTATAGCTTTATACATTTTTTTTCTGTTTTGTTTTAATATTCCTTAAACCCAGTAGCTATAAATGTAAGAGGCAAATAAAACAAAACCCATTTCCTCTTTTTTTTTTTTTTAACCTGAAGCTAGTATTTCTTCTTAAGTTTAACTTGTAATATTATTAGTAGTAGTTTGTAGTATTAGTATCTTTAATACTATATATTACTGTTCAGAACAATACAAATGTTTGGTCCTTTGGTCCCTTAGGGGTGAAAGATTTGCAGTTCTACTGTTGCTAATGGAAACCTCAGTGACCTCCAAGAGTCATCGTTCTGCCTTGCTGAGAGACGGTGAGAGAATAAGAGAAAGAGGGAAAGAGAAAGAAAGTCTGTCAGTGGACGATTGGAATAGCTTCTTTTTTTCCACTGTTTTTCTTGATCTTCAAGTTTTAACCCTCATTTGTCCAGTACAGTAAAAGCCACAAGCGCCTCTTTCCTTATATATATGTGTATATAATATGTATATAGAAATCTATTTGTTGTTGCTGCTTTTTTGTTTGTTAGTTTGTTGCTTAATTAACAATTCAAGTCTCAACAAGAAAAAGTTCTGTTGTTCAGTCTCATCACATATTTTTTCAGTTTTTTTTTTCTTCTCGTCTTTCTTGCACTGTGCCATCTGTTACTGTTAAGTCCCCCGGTGAAGCGTCTCCTCTTCTCTTGCATCTTCTTCTTTTCTGCCGTAACCTATCGCTTCATAAGTAAATGCTGATATGTCTTCAAAAATTCCTTATGTGTTGATTTTTTAAAAACATATTTTGCGTTCAAAGAAAAAAAGTGTAACTCCTCCGAGATATCTTCACGTGTCCTCTAAAACCTGGAGAATGGAGAAAGAAGAGAGAAGGCCATTTCAGATCTCACTGCTCATTAAGCTGTCATTACAAAAACAAATGTATTTCTTTAAACTTTGGAGAGTTCAAAATGACTATTAAATCAGGGAAATGGTCTGGAGAGAGCTAACCCGCACTGGCACACCAATCAATCTTTGTCAATCATGACGATGACAGATTTCCCTATAATTAATACGACTGCTGTGAGGCATATCAAATCAACTCTGCACATACTCAAATTATAGAAACATTTAGAAATGAAGATTTACTGAACACAAAGTTCATTCAATACTTATCGCAAAGTTTAAGAAAACAGCAAGATCTTAACATTCAGGCTGTCTTAAGAAGCAGCGAGGACAACATTTGGCCAACTGCCACTTCCACTCAAGCAGAGTCACATCTTCAGCTTTAAGCGACGCCATGTTGAGGATCTACATCCTGATCCGGTGACAGGGCTCTGACACTTTGCTGGCTCACCTGTGCTGCTGCAATGCATACTGAAGGTAGGCTTTGTCAGTAAGGGCGGCTGGCATCCTTCGGTCTCTTTAGCTGGACTTTCAACCTCTTCATCCCGATCTGAAAGCCGTTCATGGCTTGGATAGCTGCCTGTGCACTAGCAGGGTTGTCGAAGCTCACGAAACCTGTGAGAAAGAGGAAGTTAATTAGCCCTGTTGAGGATTAGGATAACGATCAGTGCCTAAACAGGCTATGTTGGAATGTAAATCAATATGCAGGGATCATATCTACAGCAGAAACATCTACTGACAGGAGGAGGAACTTGAAAAAGGCAGAAACACATTTCTCTGTTGATCATCATGGCTGACTGCCTCCGGAAGGAGTCTAGAGGGCGTAGTTGAGGCAGTGCGCATGTTTAGGCTGCTTCGCAAATGCTCAGTGCTTGTGACAGTGTGTTGATACGTTCTTCCCAACTGAAGATGTTATTTCTCAGAGTTGAATATGTCCTCAGTAAAAACCAGTGCTTTAGAAAGTGAGTCTAACCAGCTGCTTATGTTGCACAACTCAGTATCATGATGAGGCTGTCCATAAATATTTTTTTTTCCTTAACAGTTTTTACAAACCACTTATCCACCTCAACCTATATCTTCATCATCATCTAGAGAAGGAGCAATACAAAATAGATTGAGGTCACATTAAGTCGTACTCTATACATCTTCTTTTACTTAAAATACTTTTCAACATATTTTTCTGATATCCCAGAAATTCCAAAGTACATAAATGAATGAGCACAGGTCCCTGGGCAGAGTATTTGGAACAGTACAAGAGCAAACATAGTTCATCATGGGGAGTCAAGTCTGCATGTCCCCCAAGACACCCCCCCCCCCCCCCCCCCCTCAAACCTACGCTGAACATCCTGTGTAAAAATAAAGCCTTGAGGACTCAGTGACCAGAAACGGCAGTGGAGTGTGTCTGTGCTTGATGCGCTCCCCTGTGTGTGTGGTGTCATTAGGAGCAGCCGATGACCCGCGAAAAGCAGCAGGAGCCTCTCCACGTCCACAGCCACCTGGGAGCGTGTCTGTCTGGCTCTGGGCCGGCCCATTAGGGCGAAGGCTGAGCTGAACGCAAGTCTGGAGAAAGTATAGAGGCAGGGGAATGATGTGAGCGCCCCCAACCCACCGTCAGGTTAACACATGCGGGCCGGGAGCAGAGATGAGATGGAGAGGAGATGCAGGCTTAGAGCTCTAAGCCCTCCGCTCAGTCCTGTCACACATTACAAGTGTGCTTTCTCTCTTACTCTGTGTTTCCTTGTCTTTTGCACCCCATCAATCTACGTTTATCCCCTCTTTCTCCTCCCTAGATTAATTACACCAGTGTGCTCCCTGTTTCCCCAGGCCTAACATTATGTTGTAAATGCATAGTGTATAAGTCAATACTGCAAATAGCTCCTCTTTCATGAATTTATATGTTATTAAGTCCCCCCAGGGAGACGGGACTGCCGATCAATTTTGCCCAGGGTTCTGCTGTTCCCTGAAGTGAAAACAAATGCTGATCCATAATCGTCCTTTGCCTTCCTCACTCCCCCCCCCCCCGCCATGCCCGCCTGTCTCCTCAAAGTTGTTATATACCCTGGGGCTTGTTGGAGTGTGTTGGCTGACAGGGCTAAATGGGACGGGAGGCGTGGAGGTGTGTGAATCAGCCTCAGCGGTGAGGGTATTGACAGATATTGGGGTTACAGAACGGTGATGTGGATGCTGATACAGCACCTCAAGGTTTTCAGGTCACGCAGCTGCCAACAGAAACAAGGACATGGGCTCTGATCGACTGCATCATGGCTAGTTTGGCTACATTGTATTCAGCACATTTTCTGCAGCACTGATGCCAAAACACAACAGTCATCAAGATGCAAATTCAGGTCAGTCAGGCAGGCAGGCAGGCAGGCAGTGGTAAGATCCTTCACTCCTCTGTCTGAGGGCTGTCAAACATCATCAGAGTCAAGCATCGAAACAAATATTTGTTTAAAAAATGGTTTGGGGCGCAGCACGAAAATAAAAACTCCCTATGAATAAAAAAACATAACTTCACCCAAAAACATCTGAATAATTTGAAAATAATATATAAAATGTCAGACCGCAAAAATACATTTGGTTTTGCACAAGAGCTTGTTTCTGTGTCCAACTCCTGAAAACATCCATTAAACATTTCCCTTGAGTGTATTTATGCAAATATGTGGCTCGGTTATTCCCTCTCTACTTCTTTAGGAGAGGCCATTATTGCATGTTTGTGTCAGTGGTTAATACCTACAACCCCATATTATCATATTGTATCGAAGGAAAAGTCTGTCAAAGTGTGCAGAAAGAGCTAAAGTCCACGATTCTTACCCACTTGGTATCAGTGTGCGAGGGGCATGGAGAAACTCACCGAAGCACTTGCTCTGGTTGGTGGCCCGGTCCATGAAGACCTTGGAGGAGATGACGGAGCCGAAAGGCATAAACATCTGCATGAGTTCATTGTCTCCAAACTCCTGTGGCAGGTGGTAGATGAACAGGTTGCAGCCCTCCGGACCTGAGCACAGAGAGAGAGAGAGGGAGGGAGAGAGAGAGAGAGAGAGAGTGTTAACGGGTGAGGAACAGAGAGAGACTGCTGTGAATTTGTCTTTTTGATCTATGCTGTCTCTCGTGTCGACTAAATTAAGATAAGTGGAAATAGATTGTCACGACGTCTGTGACGTTATCTGCGATAAAACACAGCTGTTCCTAAACACATACAAATAATTTGAAAAGTTTTTGCATTGATTTGCTGATACTGAATGGATGGGAATTTATTTAACATTTCTATTTATGTTTTACAAACTTTTCTGATTAAATATAAATAGGACTAAATCAAGATAACAAATTACATTTTTCCACTGGCAACCATCTGCAATGTGATAAATGTGCCGCCAAAGAAACACAATCTGATCAATCAAAGCAGGACATATATATTTTTTTAAGTAAACGATCATGTAAATAATGTTAAACAGAGGGTTTCAATCGTACTTTCGCACCATTTATTTCAAATTTTGAAAACACAGACATATTAAATACTAAAATGACTATTACTAATTAAATGCAGATTACACAACGTCAATGCAACAGGAATACATTATTATTGTGAAGACCTGGTGTGAGTGGAAACCATCACATTGTGTGGCGAGTTCCTTTATCGTCAAGCAAATCTACATTAATTACATTTTTCCATCTTGCTTGCAGATTTGATATAAGCTTTAATTATTACTTCTAAAAGAAGCGTGGGCCTAAGTCGATCGTATGTAACCTATTTTAAAACATATTAACTTTGTTCTGTAATCTCATCATTTCTACATGTATTTGATATGAACTGAAATCACTTCCACTGTTCTCTCAGCTGTCCAACTATATCAAGCCATTAAAAAGAACGAGAGGTGATCCGTGTTAAAGTCACATTCTTCTCTCCCCCTCACAGTCTTTATATGTGTGTTACACTGAATGAGGTGTGTACAATTCTAAAGTAACATTGGTTTCTCATTCTCATCTTCTTTACTCTATTACACGGGATGAGATGTGTGAAGTGTAAAAAAATAAAATAATGTTCTCTCACCCTCACCTTCTCTCTGCTGCTGCTGCTGGATGACCTGGGCTTGATGGGGCAGTGTCTGGCCAATGGGAGTCAGCGTGGTGGTGGGGTAGATTGCTGCAGAGAGAGAGGAGGGAGAGGAAAGAGTACGAAAGAAAGAAAGAGAGAAAGGTGTAAAACCAGGGATCCCACAGAGAACGATGTCAAGGATGCTTAAGGTCGATCACACAAGCATAACATGTGTAATCAAAGGCTCTGTGATGTCGCTGTCCTACACTGAGAGCATTCATATAGCCTTATTCATACAGTACTTAGCCTGCAGTAATCGTCCCGTAGCTGCTACACATTTAGCATGTATGACAGCACAGTAAACAAAGCTGTCTCACACCTGTGTATTGCTGTACTCCAGTGAATGCTTGCTGGAGGGTGTCAGCAGCGGTGGGGCTCTGGGTGGAGTATGGCGGCAGGCCGTTGGTGTACATAGCCTCCACAGCGGGGTGTCCGTTGGGCTGATGGGGGATCCCGGTGAACCCGTTGACGAGGGGCGAGACAAGGCTGGGCACGGAGGTGGTGATGTTGGCTGGTGGAGAGCTGAGGCCTGCGGGGGGGAAAGGTTTACAGTTAGAGGCTCTGTCTATATAGCTCTACAATGATACTACAGAACAGTTATAAGGTATTAAGACGTAGGTACAGTGAACAAAACATTAACTTTAAATAAATGTATTATGTCAACAGATGTCACATAACTGTATTCGGGTCCAAACACCAAACAGATCATTGCAGCATTACCCATAATCCCCTCTGTTTCAGCCGTGTTTCAAAAGTGCTGATTCTCTGTCTGTCACTTTAGATGAAAGTAAGGAGCCCCTCCCCACGCCCCTCGGAGAGATATTTGGTTAAAAAGAACACAAAGGAGGAGATCCAGGTGATAAGGTGGGGGGGGGGGTTACCTTGGTTGGTGATTGGCTAATGGTCACACAAGCCAAAAAATCGTTATGACATCATAAAGTGGCCAAAATTGGATCAATTGGACAGGTTTTTATAGAAATGGACAAAAAAGTGAGCGAATCTTTTTTCCTGAAACGTTCAGAATCTCTTTCCACAGAGGGGACACATGGTGATGTATGAAAGACATGGACAAGTGGATTTTGCACAATAGGTGACCTTTAAGACGTAGTTACAGTAAGACAAATATTGCCTTTAAATACATGTGTCAACAGATGTCACATAAGGTTTAGCAATAATATTAAGTTATGTGAAATCTGTTTACACAATACATTTAATTTAAGTCAACATTTCAGTTTTTTCAGTGTAAGTCTACACAGAGACATGCTTTCCTATTGCATAGAGATAGTAAACACACGCCAGGACGAGCAGATATATATTCACACACACACTCACAAAAACACACAAAGCACTACATCTCCTCTCTAATGCAAGGACACGGATCTGTCGCAAGTGTGACACAGATCAGCCATTTGTCGTGACACATCCTGCAGGAGAGCTGGGAAGTCAACCTGTGAAAAATGAGCCTGCCCGAAGTGTGTGTAGTACGATACCCTGCTGGCTCCGATGCTCAGGATGATGAAACCACGATGCAACTTCTGGAGTTAAAAAAAGGAAAAGGGATCCGGACTGACTAGAAGGAGATTACAGGGGGGGATGATTTGCTTGAATGAGCAGGTGGCAAAAACACAAAGATGTCTCCTACTTTTGCTCATCATAAAACAAGACAAAATAACAACAGTTGGCAGTTTGACAAATGGGCGGGCCATAACATATATGGTACACGCCTGAAAGGCAGCTGCAGGATGGTTCATGAGTGGAATTGAAATTGGATGCTCCCTGTCCTCTCGCTTTCAATGAATTTTAAAAAGGACCCTCCTTTGGAAAGTGTTTCCAATTATGCCAGGAACATCAAAGTGCCCATTTTGAGCAGAATCTCACTGTGTGATGGTCCACCTAAAAGGGCTGCTCCGTGGCAAAGCATCCAAGCTCGTTGAAGTACAGCTCCCCTGAGGACCACCTCTCAATCTGGAAACCCTAGTCCTGATTGGACAGAAAGCCCAGGTTGTCACGGAAACCCTCCAGCAGGCCATATCACCTCAATCTGGAGCCAGAGTGAAGAACCCCCTTTGAGAGGTGGTCCACATAGGGTAAACAATCACATCCCGTATACACATGCGTAGTGATTTATGCTAATGCTACGGTAAATATGCTATACATCACACGCTGTAACGTCCCACCACTCAGTAATATAATCTACATATCCATACGGAATTGCTTTTCTTCTTCTCTACCTACTATCTTCCTCTCCTTCTCCCCCTCCTCTCCTTGCCTCAGCATTTAAGTCATGAAGAGTCTGACAGTCAGGCAGGCAACTGCAGTGACCGGGGGAATTGCCCGGGTCCAGTGAGAGCTGTTGTATCTTTGGCACTGGTTTTCCTTTTCTTTTTTTTATTTAAGCCTCCCCACGATTGCTTGTTTCCTGCGGAGCTGTGATGAATTAGACTGCAGCTTCAGCCCATGCTCCTACCGGGGCCCAGGAGACTGCTGCTCCTATTCTGAGGGCGAGAGACAGCGAGTCTGCTCGGGCCACACGCACTCTACTGTACCGCCAGATAATGCACCCTCTCCATCATCAGGCAAATTCATTTTCCAAGGCTTAGCGGTGCTGTGGGAGCGCGCTTCTATGTATGTGTAGCAGTCGTAGGGATATACGCAGTAGCAGTGGTAGTAGTGGGTGGTAGAGTGGATCCCTTCCATGCAATTACATAAGTTCTAAGGGTCAGCAGTTGGACATGACATCTGCGGTAAAGTAGGCCACATGATAAAAGTAAAATATTGAGGCCACCGAGTCCAGACAGGTTATCAGGCTGGAAATGTCACAGCAGGGAATAAGCATAAAAATCACAACTGCAATAAAAACAACATTGATATTGCAGAGAGGCAAAGCTCTAAAACATTTATCCACAAAAACTACCGGAATAGTCACAAATACTACCGTGGCTGGGATATACATGTATTGGATCGCAAAATGGGTTTGTGGTATAAGAAAAAGACAATAAGCAACACCACGGCCAATAAAACAATGATTACAGGAGAGAGCCATTTACTGTATGTAGCCTCGTCATCATCTTTATCCTCACTGTCACAACCACCCAATATCCAACATGAGCCAACCACGAGGATGTTCTCCTCAGTTGAAATGGGGAAGTATTTCCTTCTATCCTGAACTAGAAAATAACAAGACATTTTCATTTTATACCTCAGTGGACACATAGTTCTTGCATTGTGGGAAATGGTATTCATAGCCTGTTTACAATGCACACGCAAGAGTGCGGATGTCAGTGTGTTTGGCCTATAATAATGACATGTTGTTTCCCACTGACATACTGTGAATTACATATTCTATACAGCGAGCTCTTAACTATCACTTCTTCACTCTTATTACTGCAGGAAAGAGGTCTGCAATGCAAAACATTATGTATGTCAAATATATAAATGTTATGGAAGCAGAATTACATTTATATTCTTGCAGGCTGCTTCATAGAGAGGGGGAAACTGTTGATTTGCTCCTTGCCACGATTGCTTCACGAGAGAAGTCTTCAAATGCGACAGAAGCCTTTATTATGCAAATGATACATTCAAATCAACGAGCAATGCTATAGCCATACTGGAGAGTGCAGTCATTACAGGCACGAGGACTGTCTTTTGCTGGAGCAAGTAATAAACATTCAAAACAGATGCTTTCATCTAGCTGATTCAAAATGTGATGCATTTAGAGTAATTGCTGTCTGAATAATATATCTGAATATGAAAAAAGGCATCTCAGTTGGTATACCAAGAAAACTATGTGACTTTGAATACTATACCTTAAATTACTAATGAATATTTCTGAAGCAAATAAGATGTGAATGTACCTGCTGTTTTGAGTTAGATAATGAAAGATTGTAACCTATAATTTCATCCTCGACTGATTGTAGAATGTAAAGAGTCTTTCCACTTAAAGCCCTGCATCTATTTTCTCAAAGAGTAAGACAAATAAAATGTCCTGTTTGGTTGGTTGGTATTTTCCCTGAGAGACCTGTATTCAGTTGGTGGCCTGCCAAGCAACTGTCAATCCCCCACACCCACACAGTCCTGATGACGCAGATCAGATGATTAATGTTTTACTTTGATGTCAGCTTATTTCGTTATGCGATGTAGTGGAGAGATATTACAGATTTAGATTAAGGCGTCATACTTTAGGTTTTTACTAAACAATGTTAAACAAACGTGCAGTCCATCTGTACTCTAGAGTTTGAGGATCCTAATATAAAGGATTTCAGCGTGGCTAGAGTAGGATTAGTACCTTTATTCATGTATTCAATCTTCCTGCTGTTTCACATCTCCTTCCTCCACTGATGATGACCTTGTGAGTGTTAGTGAGAATGTGCTTGCATGCTCGTGACGTCACTCTGATGAGAAACTTAACTTGTTTGGCTGCAGGCTGGAGTGGAAGCTAGCCTCAGCAAATGAATCAATAAATAGCTGGAGAAGCAAAAAACTGTCTTTAAATCATCAAAACACAAAGTTCATGATGTTCTTTGATGATGAGCTTACAAGGCAAGGCAAGTTTATTTATATAGCACCTTTCAACACAAGGCAATTCAAAGTGCTTTACAAAAAACGAAAGACATTAAGAAAATGGCATTTCAAATCAGTCATTAAAAAGAAAAGATAATAAAATAAACATTAAAAGAAAAAATACATGGATAAAAGTTAAAGTGCAGTTTAAGATATGAACAGTTCAATTAAAAGCAGCGACAAAAAGAAAAGTCTTCTTGCTGGATTTAAAAGTAGTCAGAGTTGCAGCGGACCTGCAGGTTTCTGGGAGTTTGTTCCAGATACTTGGAGCTTAATAACTGAATGCTGCTTCTCCAGGTTTAGTTCTGACTCTGGGGACAGAAAGCTGACCAGACAAGCTCTTTCTGGGTGTCACCATTAATAGCAAATTGTGATGTTCCAAACACCAACATATCATCTTCACCTGGACAGACAGAAGATGGGAGCTTTGAGGAGATTTGTAATTCAATTGAACATAAAGAACATTGAACTCAATGTCATAGAATAAAGCCTTGAGAAATATTGGGGGCCACAATCCATTTCCCCTGCTTTAAAAGTCTCGTACAAGATGCAAACCAACCACTAGCAGGCAGCACTTGCCTATATACGGCAACACTGAGTCACTTGTTACCCTGAGCCTGTGACCTAAGATTTTCATTGTCATAGCTACACTGTAGCTATGTGCAAAGGACAATACCAGCCTTGAACCTTGAATCACTAAGTCAAAAAGTCCCCCTGAGTAAAGTCTTAGACAAATAAAAGCCACTGGTCTCCATCAAACCCAGACAAATATATTTAAATAACCGGGTATCTTCACAATAAATACAGAGATTTCTTTATTTGTCAAGATATACATATTGAACCTTAGTATATGAAAATGTGCATTCTTAATCTGAAAGGTAGGGTAGGTAAGGATGGAGAAACCAGCTCGAGTGCGCTAGGCTAAAATCTGCCCCTTCCTTCAGACTTCCTTACAGAGCCCCTCCTCCAACACACACGAACGCGCACATGACCAATCAGGACACGAGATAAGTTTGTGCACGAGATGGAAGGCTGACAGGCAGGTAGGCCATCCAGTTATTTGAACCGGGCCGGCTAAAATAATTGGTCGTACTTTTTACAGCGCTGCGGCTTCCGCAGATGACATTTTTGGATGTATTTATTGTCAAAGCATTCCATGTATTCATTGCTGTCGGGATGTTAAGAGCATTCCATGGAATATAGCAAAAAGTGTTTCTGAAGAGAATTACCTACCCCACCTTTAAGTATCAAATGTACCCCAGGGCAATATAATAAATACAATTCCCACACAAGTGCAGTCTCTAGTGCTGGTGAAGCTCGGCGATTGTTGCTTACACACACATCTGATTTTGTCTGGCCAAGAACTGTGGCAGTGCTCTCTAAAAACACCTGCACACACCAGCAGAGAGAAGGGATTTTGCTCTCACAGAACTGCTCACGTGTGCTCCTGGGATGTGTTATATTTCTGATGCAATAGGCCTGATTCAAAGTGAAAGAGGGTACATTTGGATTCGAGGGACAAAGGCCCTTTGAGCAAGTAGACGTCTCTACGTTGATATCTTTGCCCTTACAGATGCAATGATTGTAAAGGTGTTCTTGGAGAGAGTAAAGTCTTCATAAGAGCTAATACAGTGAATGCAGTAAAGATGAAAGGGAGCTGGAAGCTGAAGGTCACAATTAAGACACAGGGGTCACCTGGAATTGAACTTATTATTCCAAATAGCCAAGATGCGATACCTCCGTGTGTCTCATTCGTTCTCATTAGCTTAAAGAAACCATTATGAAGATTGTTTTATTTTCTTTATACACACATTGTGGTTGGTTGACTTTAACCTTATGGCGATCATTTAAATTAAACATGAAATATAAACTGTATGTGGAATATGTGTGATGCGTCGCTGAAGACAGGTGCACACAGTCGAAAGACCACTTTGTCAGTTCATTAGTTTCATGTTTTCCGTCAGCATGGAAGTGTTTTGCATCAACGGTGTAACCATGCTCATATCCAGCAGGGATGTTGTGGCCCCTCCAGTCTGTCTGTGGAGCCTCTGCAGTGTATTGTGTGTGATATGTGGCTGTGCATCCCATACAACAGAACATTAGAGTGACTTAGATGACACACTCATCCTAACAAAGCGTCCTTGACACGCCGTGTTCTTCCCACACCCGGCAGGATCCGCTCTCTCCATTCCTCCCTTTCTCTGCACCTCTTTATCTCCCTGCCTTTCTATTCCTGTTGCCTCTCTCTCTCTCTCCCTTTCTTTGTTTAACTTTTATTTCTTCTGCAGAGCGCAGGGAGCGGCACCTGGTGATCATTATTTCCAAAAAGCATCATCATGCATCATTGTAAGGATACATGCTCTAATCAGCTGAGCCATCTGGCAAACTGCTTATGCACCATCAAGCTTAAATGCATTGCATCTGTTGATCAAATGAATGTCTCATTGTTTTCAGAGTAACACCCTTAACCTCTGAGTCTCTTTGTACTCCGCTTGCTGTCACAAACAAGATTGTTTATGTGGCACGAGGTTATGCTGATCATTTAAATACAAGATTAATGTCACACATTTAACAGATGATCAGGCAGGGTTTTTCATCTGTTAAGCTTCTATTGGAGCTTTATGTTAATGAAGAGCCGTGTAGGTAATTACCATAAAGGTGGTAGTCTATCTGTCAATGACTTTACCTTTCTACCGTTTATGCTTTTAAACAGTTGACACACTTTCCAAATGTCAACATTTAAAGATTTGTTTTGAGCTCTAATCTAGTTGATGAGACAACTTAAAGGGGACCTATCATGCAAAATGCACTCTTGTACGTCTTTTATACATGAATATGTGTCCCCGGTGTGTCAGGGAACTCACCAAGTGTCAGAAAACACAACCCTCTCTCTTTTCCTCCACACCCAAATCTCTAAAAACGGGGCTGCAACGGATCTGATACAGACTGATACAGATTTGAAAATTCTCTGACGTCAGGAACGAGGAGCTCCGCTTATATGGGCAACTCTCCACCTATCAGGAGGAGACGGCCACGGCCATTGCCTTTCGAAAGCGCTGGAGACGCTGTAGTACATATGCCAGGCCTGTAGGTGGCGCTGTAGTCTGCCACAAAAGCAGCGAAGAAGACTTCTCACAGATTCAGCCCTTGCACAAACAGGGCTGGAAAAGAGCAAATAGAGCAAAATGAGGCATGGCTAAAATGCATGATTTGTTTGGTATTTTGAAAAAAAAAATGCACTGACATGTTTTACATAGGTATGGCCCTACAATATATTACTCAAATATAGCATGATAGGTCCACTTTAATGTATAAATTACACCTCTGTCCTTGAAAACAGATTCTGATATTACAATGAATTATTCCTCTGACTCGGGGCAGACATTCTTCTGTCTCTCAACAGTGTGAGACTATGGCCTACTTATACGGTCAGCCTTGCCAGTAATGTTATGTATTCTTTCATTGAACTCTAAATAAGTCATAGCCACAAGTGTGAAAATGGAGAGAGACAATGGCTGTGTAAACCAAAGCAGCGAGCTACACTAGCAATCCTGCAGCTGCTGGCAGCCACACTCAAATTAATGAATGGAGAAAGTGGAAATAAAACATTTCATATTTATGATGGTCCTTGAGAATTCACGAAAGCCATGCTTCTCTCAAGGATTAAT
This sequence comes from Pseudochaenichthys georgianus, assembly GCF_902827115.2. Lineage (NCBI taxonomy): Eukaryota > Metazoa > Chordata > Actinopteri > Perciformes > Channichthyidae > Pseudochaenichthys > Pseudochaenichthys georgianus. The sequence goes on along the minus strand of NC_047506.1, from coordinate 7,679,417 downwards.
AATATATTACCTTCAATAATAAAAGGCAATCAGCCAACTGTAGCTTACACAGTAGCATGTCCAAAAAAAAATACATGGCACCACTTCACACATCAGATTCATAGACTTAGAGGCTATGGTGATCTGGTCTATATGAATGCGCCTGCCAATTGCCTGGTCAAGTTAGATGCTAGGTATCACAGTGCACTAAGATTTGTGACACACTGTAAAGCATTAACCCATCACTGTACCCTGTATGCAAGGGCTGGTTTGCTTTCACTAACTGTACGGAGGCTCAGTCACTGGTACATTTTTATATACAAAGCCATGTTTGGGAAACTTCCATCTTATATCTGCTCCCTGGTCTCACGGAAAATTGTAAGTGGCTACTGCCTGAGATCGAATGCTGTGGTTTTATTAAATGTGCCAACTGCTAGGACTGTCTTAGGGAAGAGAGCTTTTAGATGCGCAGCTCCTCTGTCTTGGAATGGTCTGCAAATTAGATGGAAACTGAACAATCTGGTGCCACTAAATGTTTTTAAAGCTCGGTTGGATGCTAGTCAATCGGAAGCTATTGGTACCTGTTTATGTGGACAATTATGTAAATGATGCTGTATGATGTCCTTTTGTTGTTCTATTTATGTGTTTATGTTTCATGTGGAACTACTTGAGCAGGTCTCCCTTGAAAAAGAGATCAATGATCTCAATGGGATTTATCTGTATAAATAAAGGTTTGAAATGAAATGAAATTCACTTCTCCAACATACAACAATACATTTTATTGGCTTTTACTTTTCCAGAATACAGCATTTCCTGAAATGTTCCTTCTTATTAGATTCAAGAGAATATCCCACAAATTCAGCAATATTTTCTTTACAGCAATGCACTGATTTTGTCTTTCGCGAGGCTACAAAAGAGACACAAAACAGCACAAAGCAATCAGACCGACGGACAAAGGCTCCAATACACACACACACACACACACACACACACACACACACACACACACACACACACACACACACACACACACACACACACACACACACACACACACACACACACACACACACACACACACACACACACACACACACACACACACACACACACACACACACACACACACACACACACACACACACACACACACACACACACACACACACAGAGTTCCTTGCAATAGAGTTGCACAATCTTTCATCAGCACTATTGTGTTGCAAAATATAGGTATGCACGCAGAACACAAAGATCTGAATTGTCATACTGTCAGTGCTTTGCCCATCAAAAAAGAGGCTTCCCGGCAAGACTGAGCTGCACTTTTAATCACTGTCTCTGATTGATTATGCCCGCACAAAAGTGCACGCTTTGCACTGAAAACATCACTGTGAATATTTGACAAATGGATCCCCTCTCTAGATATATTGCTCAAAGTAGAAAATGATTGTGGATGTACTGTACAAACACAGCATGTTCCAACATTTCACTTTATGCACATGCGTTCTTTTGGCATGAATGACTTAAAGGTTAATAGGTGTCCTGTAGCCTTTCCACACCTGGTCTGCTGTCTGTCCTGGTTGTTGTAATTCAACTGACTGTTGTGAAGTAAGTTAAGCACAAAAACAGTGTGTGAACAACAAAAACGGCCCTTTCTTTGAGTCTGTGAATAAAGTACGGAACACAATGCAGACTTAAGAGAATGTTTTCTTTCCCCACAGGAACACAGTGCAGAGAGAATTTGATATAGTGCAGCGAGCTTGTAGTAAAGATTTCTATGATGGCTATAAAGAAAATCTAAGATAGGCCTTGTTCCACTCCCTCTCTCTTTCACTCACTGATTGGTTTAAAGTCATCACCTTAAAAACTCAATACTGCAGTGTTGACGAAGTAGGTGAGCGGAGCACAACAAAGACTTGGTTACTGTATTATTTATTTCGGCTCATGCTTTTGTTGAGTGGAGAATCTTGAAGTTGCCTGTGTCTCAAGGAAAACCAAGCACTGCTGAATAAGCAAATGTTATGCAGTGGGTAGGTATTTCAAAGTCCTTCCTTTTCCTCTGTAATGTATCGGCATAGGAAAACAAAACCAACTGCATGCAGATCATGTGCTCGGGCTTCAAAACGCAAGGTCAAAAATCTGTGGGGAAATTAGTGCCTTTTCTTTAAATTTACTTATCGAGAATCCTTATTCTGCTGCTACTTAACCCAAATACTTTCTGCATCCAGCGAGTACATAAACATGCAAATCCGATTGACTTTGTTTTTCATCTTGGTCTTTCTTGCTCTCCAGTGAAATCACTTCTGAAAACCAGTGAGCAGGCAGGCATGCTTTCGGCCTGGCTGCACGTGCTCGTTATATTCTCACGCTGCACACATACACACGCACACACACACACACACACACACACACACACACACACACACACACACACACACACACACACACACACACACACACACACACACACACACACACACACACACACACACACACACACACACACACACACACACACACACACACACACACACACACACACACACACACACACACACACACACACACACACACACGCACACGCACACGCACATATGCAAATATTCCTGCAGACATTGTAAAAACACAAGTTGACCTAAAAGAACCCTGCTGGTATGAACAAAAAAAATACACCCACTCAACACTTACACACACTAACTGTAAGACATTAACACAAGCAAACAAGAAACTCGCTCGTCATAATAATAACCCACCGGCCTCAATCCACAAAACCCACACACACAAGCACACAGAAGCAAAGGGAGTAAAACAAAAGTGCTCACCCAGTGTTTGATGGAACTCACTCGACATCGGGTTCATGGGGTTGTGTTGGAGGCTGTTGATGTTGAGCGCCCCCATCTGGTGGATCTGTGTGGCGGGGAAGGCCATGCTGGGCGTGAGGTAACCTCCGTGGCTTGCTGCCATGATGGCTGCCTGCTGCTGCATGAGCTAAAGAAGAGGGACACAGAGAGGTGGGTGGAGGGAGGGAGGGAAAGAGGTGTGGATGGGGTGTTTGGGAGAGAGCAGGGGGGAGAATGGGGTTCCGAGAGAGGTAAGGGGAGGACAGACGGTAAGGGAAAATATAGCACGTTGGGAAGGAGTTGGACAAAGATGGGAGAAGGGAAGCATGAGAGGAGAGAGAAAGGGTAGAACAGAGGGAGGGATGTATGTTGAGGTTGATGGATGGATAGTGCATGGGAAGTACAGAGAAAGTAGAGCGGAAGAAAAGAAGGGGAAGAAAAAAGAAGCCTGTCAACCTATGTTTAGTGAATCTGTCTATTCTCCCAGCAGGAAGCCTGTCGCCCGCTGCAAAAATGATTTAATAGCTGTCGGTTGGGCTCATACAAATCAAGACATTGACATGTGGACATTATACTTGCTCAGGGAACAGGCAAAGTTTGCAGAAGAGTTGCACTTCTTATTCATTTCATTTTCAAACTTCCCTTCACTTCCCTTTGGCTGAATAGCTTTGCCGCAGATGTTTGATGTTCTATAATTTCCCCGGCCTCATCTCTGATGTTTCTGATGTATTTGTAATGGTTGCTGCATGCAGCCTGACATTCACCCAGACTTTCAAATTAGCTTTGTTTCATATGTACGTCAGAAACCACAAGGCCTTCCTCTGGGCTAGTTTGCCAACATGTGAGGGCATTTTTCAAAAATAATGCATTTAGAGTTGGAAATTCATCAAAAGGTGCACTTTTTGTCTAATAGTTTTCTTTCAGAGACATACATTTGCCAAAACAACATCATGGACTTGTCACTGAATCCAGACCCTGATTTATTAAAAGAATATTTGTTGATTGTTTGTAGCAAGAATGTTAAAAACACACACACACACACACACACACACACACACACACACACACACACACACACACACACACACACACACACACACACACACACACACACACACACACACACACACACACACACACACACACACACACACACACACACACACACACACACACACACACACACACACAAAATGACATGAGGAACGACTGAGTTTTCTACTTGAGTTTCCGCACTCAGCTTAAATTCTCCCTGTGCAAACCATAAATGCCTAACTCAGAAGAAAACCCATCATTGTACAAAGGCTTTTGCAGCTTGCGAACCAGTGGGTCCATCTAGCGAATCAACAACCTTTTGCTGGCTATGTAGTGATGCAGACTTGTGTGGTGATGGAATGCAAACACAGCTGGACCGACCTCTCAGCATCTGGTTAATGCTGCTTAGCTGCTGCGCGTCAGGGGAGCTGCTGATGGCCGTGGCCTGAGAATGACTCGTATAAGCAGAAATCAAACTCCTCTGCCACTGGCGCTAATGCTAATGGCGATATTGTGAGACACTGTGGGTAGAGAATGCCACTCTGCTTGTGTTTGCACGGGGACCCCGGCAACGGAAGAGCCAATTATCGTCCCTCAGTGCCCCTGTCAGGTAGCCTGAAAGCGGCTGTCCTGCTGCAGAATGCCCAGCGCTGGCATCTCATCCATTAGCCACATGCCTCTGGTATCTATTAACGCCTCTTGTCATTTGCATAATTTCATTGTGACAAATGGGAATCATCCATTCCTTTCCAAATAAGATGCATTGAGCCTTTAAGGGGCCGTAGCTGCAAAAGACAGCAAAGGAACACGAAACTAAACCAAAGCAATGATACGGAAACAAACAAAGAGGTCTGGAGGGTCTGTTGTGGCTGCCTTGCTTTGGCGATGCTGTCACTGCCCCCCCATTAGGATGTGGACAGGGTGAGACTTCAGGATGAACGGGCCGACTGGGCTGGTATTACAGAATAAATAAACTGTCACAAAAACTCCCTGTTTTTTTGTCTTTTCTCTGGCTCTGCTCGCTGATACTGGGGACTTGGAGCTAATTCTATAGGCTTGCAGTGTATTTGTTGTGGGCCTGGTGGCCTTATAACAGGTCCAAGCCTGTATGGAGTAAACATGGAGTAGGAGTAAAGACTAGCCTCTCTCCCAATGCATATTTTAGATAATGCAATGCTTAATGCCTTCCGTCAGATTGTCAACAACTCTGGCATTCATTGACGCTACGTTCCAAATTCGAATGCAGCAAATTGGAAACCAAAGCAGATCATTATGTTGGAACGCAGTGGTTAATACAAACTGGCTCTGGTAAAAAGAAACGAAAGAGCAGCAAGCAGAGTGGTTATGTTGACAGAGATATTCAAGGTCGTTCCATCTTACTTTTCATATGTATATGCTTTCCCCCCCCCCCCCTCTTTTTCATCATCTCGAAAAGGCATTATGTTCAAAAGCAATTCCCGTTTCTTTATTTATGCACCAGCCGGCAGATAGCAGAATGAGCCCAACTGAGTCTTCATCGTCACAGACACAACCTTTTCTGCTTCCTCTGGAAAAGAAAGGAAGAGAGAAGAAAAGGCAGCGAGAAACAAGGGGGACAAAAGAGACGCGCGTGAGACGAAAGGGAGCACAGAAAGTTGCCCGGGCTCCCGCAGCATTCATTTAGTGTCAGACATCTGCTTTTTTATTGCAACCTGATGGCATTACTCTCCCCTGGTGCCAGCAGGCAATCACCTCTTTATCACATGGCAATTATCTCTGCAGCGCTGCTCTGTGACTCGTTGACTCTCCGCACTGTCACACGTGACCCCTTACAGAACAACCAGCCGGGGACAGAGGCAGAAAGGAGAGAGAGAGACAAAGAGAAGGAAAGAGTGAGAGGGTGAAAAAGTAAGAGAGAGGAGGAGAGAGGAGGTCAATGACGTGAAGAGAAGGACTGAAGACAGAAGACTGAAGCTCAAGGGCCTCATGTGTCACCCCCATGCTGGCAGGCCGTATTTCCACGGAAAGATTTGAATAGGTTATTTCATCTGAGGCACTTTGTTGTGTGTGCAGAGCGAGTCCTCACAAGTGTAGTACAGCTAAACCAGGTCATAGACGTGTGTGTTTGCGTTTCCAGCACGGCTAAATGATGCAGTAATCTGTTCCCATCATTCCTCATGTGTGCTGTGTTGCCGTTTGAATGCGAGTCCCTCCAACAGGGGGAGATGTTTCCTAATGTGAGTTTACAGTCATCATCCTCCCACACATTGTCACTATTAGCGCCGAGTTAAACCATTTTCTCGCCTCTCATTTATCCACCTTACACTCAGTCCAATTTATCTTTCCAGGCAGGCAACAGGGGCACAGTGCGGAGGGCCTTTAAATTAAACACTTCTCTCCTTTCCTGCGACACAGCATGTATCCCTCCACCTGAAGAGACCAAGCTAAAATGGCTGTCTTCCCAGAGAGACACGGGCTTTAAAGACGACGGAAGAAAAGTGACTTGAATCAAATCTAATCATGTACAAATATGATGTTTGTGTCTTGAAGGGGGAATACAAAGGGTAATAAAAGCTGGTTTTATTACTCACATTCAGCAATTCATGGGAGAACTATTATCATTCACTACTAACACTGGAATGAAACACGGAATCCCACTCGCTCGCTCGCCCTCCGCTTGTGTTTTATGAAATCACCTTTTTGCAAATAGGATGTCTCCTGTCAGAGCACACCAGTGTCTATCGTAAAAATGGCACATTTCTCATTTCTGGCATATGTTGTGAGTGTTGTACCCCTCCAATTTGTGTTCAGAGCCCCCTCCTTCTCCTGGTTTGACTAAAATCCAATTTACTCGCTGTCAGTTCAACTCTTTAATCCTATCCACTGCTGTAGTGGAGAGGTAGCTCTTTGAATCTACCATTTACTGTACTCCCTGGTTATAGCTATATATACCATCTCTCCTCAAGTCTGTATTCTATACTGTGCCACCTCCTCTTCTCTTGGCCAGCGCACAGGAGAGTGGGCGAACATGTAGTGTGTCTTTGGAGATAAAGTCCTTTTTGTGTCACTGCAGGTTTTTCTTCTTGGGGGAATATGTGTCGTTTATCTTGCAGTAAAGAAACATTCGCCGTATCACTTCAGCACATTCCCGGTGGCTACAGAAGAATCGAGGCTGCTCACCATACACATGCAGCCATGACTGTAATTTAATCATAACTGCTGCACAAGCAGGACCCCCACACTAAAGATAACTCAGATTTCCCTTTATTCCACATTATGCGCATGTTGCAGTTGGAACCAGTATTTATACTCATTAAATACGTCTTTAGCTAGATATGAAAACAAGGGCCTCGCTGATAATCCATTACTGCCTCTGGAGCACTCATTACTTTATCAAAACTTTATCTCCAAGGTTGCTTTCCCTCAGAGTTTCTTAACCGGCTTGCCTTATTCGCTAAATTCATTATATGCAGGTACATGGCACCCACAGTCTCTGTAATTCGAAATACTAATACAAGGAGAATCTCACCTTCACTACCATCATTCATGCTGTATAATCTTTGTGTCGAGCAACCACATACCTGCAATTTCTCTTTTAGATGTAACAGTAATTGATTCTCTCTAATGCTGAAGTATCCCCAGTGCCCTTGTTACTTTCACTCGGAACTCAATTTCCTAGCGTCATCCTGCTCTTTGTCATATTGTATTTGTGTATGAGAGGGAGAGAGAGAGAGGGGGGGGGGAAGAAAGAACATTCGCTGCGCAGTGCATCCGAGTGTGTACACGCTTGTGTGCGTCTGTATGAGTGGACACGGGTCTCTGCCACAGTAAATAAGAGTCATGGCCAACCTGAGCGGGCACAATGGTCTCCTCGCAGGCCGCCACTGCCTCCACCACCCCTTACACATTTGCATTTCTCCACACTCCCTGGGAAAGGGCTGCATTTCATGAATGGCAATGAAGGTGGGAGTTTTACTGGGACGAGCACAAGAGATGGCCTCGCAATTACTCTGGGATGGTCAATTTACACATTTCACACTGGGCCTCATGGCTGTGATGTGAAAATGAGGGGAACGGATAATCCCCCAGTACCTGGCTATTTGAAACAATTTATCCTAGCATTTGGAAACAGCGAGAAATATATATAACTTTGACACCCAAATGAGTACAGGGGAAATGATTTGGTCTTACTCCCTTCTCTGTGAGTAAACACCTTGCTGATGATTATGTGTATGTATGCAGTGTGAGGCCCAGGTTTGTTATCTAAGTGCTGGATGGAAAGCTTCTCCTAAATTCATTTTTAGCCTGCTTCAAGTGCAGCGTGCATGCACGTGCATAAGGCAGCACGTGTGAGTGCTCTGCCTCAGCGGGGAAGAAGAAAGTTTCTGTGCAGATAAGTTGCCAATGGAACATTCTGTGGCCCCTGAAGCATCTCAAGGGCCCAGAGGGAGGGGGAGTGGGAGGGGAGAGAAGCAGTGTGATAGAAGGTGGAGGGGGCGCATGGTGAGAGCGGCTGCATAGGCTGTCTGAACTCATCAAAGAGCCAGGGGTCTGCTGTGTGAATATGGTGCCATGCCCTGAGGGGGGGGGGGGGTACAGTGGGCGGTGGTAGGAGGGCAGAGGGAAGCTGATGAAGGGGTTGGAGGGTACCAGCTAACTAAATGTGTGTGACTACGTGCAGAGGGTAGTGATAGACTGAATGTAAGAGCATGGCAGCACTGCTTATAAAAAGGAGAGGACCAAGAAGTGCTGCTGAATGAAGTGATGATAGTTTGGCCAGCTCATTTCAATTACAGAAATGAATACCAAGTGGGGTGCACAACGTGTCTTTGTGTTCTATTTAATAGAAAAGTTACACATTTCACTGACTGGTATCCTGTTTTAAAATGCTTGCTGATGAATTGGACCCCATAACAGTCAAGCTAAAGGTCAAAGGGGTTAACATGTGTGTGTCCCATGTGTGATGTGTTCCAAGTTGTTTACGGTCCCACCTCAGCAACACACCGTCCATCCAAAGGGGAACACAGGTCAAATTGAAATGATATGTGGCAGCAGGAATACGGACAGCGCACAATCAAAGCCACTATGATGATATTAACTAAACCGACGAGTTTTGTAGCTAAACGTTGAAGATTTAGGAGACTATTGTGGTAAAGGTTAGCCCATGTGAGCGCAGCCTCCATTGCTTTTGGTGCACTCATCTCTCTTTCCTTCCGTCGATCCATGGGACAGAAGTTCAGTAGTTATGTATATCCTTTTGACAGGAAGAGTTTCCAGCTGTAGCTGAAAATGACGCTATGAGAGCGGTGAGTATAAACCGAAACACTTAAGTTGTATAGCCACAAAAGCAGAACAATGGGTCTAAAGACACTTAAATACTTAATACAACTGAGAAGAACTGCGAGTCCAGTTGTAATTCTCTGTGGATGGCACCTTTCACATAAGCGGCGTCATTTAAACCATTGTTAATATAAAATTACATTATTTACACCCAATTATAACAGCTCGAAAGGACCTTGTAGAACAATGCGATTTAGCAGAATCCCAACATCCTGGACACAACCTGCTGTATTGTAGTTACATTCCTACAAGGGTCGACTGTAGCCTCAGTCAGCACATAGTTGTATGTTCAATTGAATGTGTTTTTATGTCAGTGGTTCTGTGTGGTCCTTTCGCACTCACCGCATGTGCGTAAGAGCTGTAGGTGCTGAAGGGGAGGGCGATGGCGGGGTTGAAGATGCCAAACTGCCCAACCATCTGCTGCATACGTCGGATGGTGCGCTCCTTGTCTGTGTCAGCAAACTTGACCACCAAGCTGGAGGACGCACCCTGAGGGTCGAGAGAGAAACAGAAGATCTGAGGAAAAACAACATTGACACTTAACCTGGGATGTTAACACTGGCTCAGTCATTCAACAATAACAGCATGTCATCCTCTATCCCCGAAAAGGCTTAGCCACATCAGGAATTATTTTTGGATTTGTGACTGTTAGGATTTACCAAGTATTTAGAGACAGCAACGACAACAAAAGGCTTAAAAAGGTTCAATACAAGGGCACGGAGAATGGTCTTTGTTGTTATTTCAGAGTTGTGTGTATGCCGTGATCATTAGCAACAACAACCGGTGATGACATCAATATCCAGTGAGGTCCTCGAATTGCATGTCAGAGCTTTCTTTTTTGGCATTCCAGATGAAACATCATTGCACATTTGTATTATTGCAGGGAATTGTGCCTCCTCATTTTGCGACCGGCATACATAAAGATGAACCTAAGAGAGATATGGGGAGAATACAAATATTCTCCCGACTGAGCGAACAGCTCTGTAGGCAGATGTGCAGACAGAAACCTTCCGTTTTTTCAATCAGTGTTTAACATTTACAAAGTCACTCAGGGCAGAGAAGCCTCGCTGTGCATGACATAAATACTTTATGTTTCCCCCAGCTTCCCTACCCCGGTCCAGTACATATATGTAACCTTGGTGCTCCTCCCCACAGATTAGGTTAAAAGATCTGCAATATACAATGATTTGAAGGAAGAGCTACAATTGGCAGTGCTTCCTATTGACCTTAGTGAAAGTGGTCTTCAAAGGAAATGTGGCTTTTTAGGGCAATTTCCCTCTTTCTGCCCTCTGTTTAGCCTCCCCTTGCTTTATGTGGCTTCCTTATCAACACTATTACCTCTTCCTGCAGCCCAATAATGAAAACAGCAGGTGTGTCTGCCACACACCCTTCATTAAGAATCTTCAAATGATTTAGCGCTACAGTTGACCTTTTGTGTGCTCCGCCTCTCCTCCCCTCTGCGCCCCCAAACTGGCCAATCGATCCACATAAAAGGCCGAAATATTACTCTGATCTGACAGTGTAGAAAGGTTGTGTGTCAGTCATGATAAGAGGCCCCCTGAAATTGGTGCAGGATTGTCAATAACAGTGGTGACTGGTGAAGTGGCTGGATTGAAGGCTGGGGGATGGGGCTTTGAAAGGGCTACATGGGGGGGTTTCTTGGTTTGGTTGGATGTGGGAGTTGTGTTGGACTCTAGGGAAGCAGTTATAAATGGGCAGCAAAATTACAATATTTAATTATTTATCAAGTTTTTATTTGTCTCTGTTTGCATATTCTGACTGAGTCTGTGGAGCTCTGCTAATGAAGACATTTATAGAGATGCTCGAAGACAGGCACGGGATCTTCCGACTGTAACATATAGATTATATCGTCTATTTCCCCCCCCGTTTTTTCAATATTCCCCCAAGCCCTCTCCTCCTGGTTTGCTACAGAGGTTGAATCACAGGTTTGAAGGATCGTAGGTGAGACGCCAGTTAGTTGGTTGCCTGGCCAAATTGATTATTGTCTAGTTAGTGGAGTGATTGAATGACTGGCATGCTAGGTGGCTAGATGGCTTGCTAACTGGCTGACGGACTGTAGTATCCGTTAGACTGACAAGCCGGCTGACATCTGTACAGCTGATTGACTCATAGTTTCCCCCGGTGTTGCGAGTGTCATCCCATTCCTGTCACTCCAGAACAACATTATTCCTGGCCATTGAGCGTTCTGTATGATTCTACAATAAACAGGATAGACACAAGAGATAGAACATCATCTATAAAGAGATATTATTGAGTTTCTCAATCTCGTAAGCAACATCTCATAGACTATGCTCGGTCACCTCAATGTTAACCTTGGCACAGTTACTGGTTTAGGGTTTGGCTGTTGTGTCGGTCCAGCTTTTTACCATCTGCATCATTAACTTTATTATGAGGTTTAACTTTGGGAGAGTCCAGGACATGGCAGAGCATGACCAGAATACAAAGGAGATGTGCTAGTACATCATGAATACTCCAACTCCTTCTCACAGTAAAAAAAGAGAAAAGAAAAAGCTATTAAAGGTCTACCTTCTTTGGTAATGAGAGCTGCGTGTTCCTACTCTGCTACTTTAATTTATTGGGGAAGGCTGGGTTTTATAATCTGAGGGTATTAAATGGAAACACGGAAGTCAACCTCTTTTCCATCAGGATTAGACTGGAGTGTGCCTGCTTGGATGATAGAAGCATGGTTTATTGTGAATTGACATGTTAAGTTGTATACGAGCCTTTTGCCCTTTCTTTCATACTTTCTCATGTATGTCCCACTCTCTGCAAGGCGTCTTTAATGGGAGTCCATACACTGACTCTTCCCTCCTGCTGGTTCTCCCTAGGACACCTGAATCATATGGTTTATCGGCCAAGCATCCAATGCCACATGTGTTTATCTCCCAGGTTTGCCCAGTTAGGCCTGTCAGGATATCAGTGAGTAGAATCGCCACTGCTATAAAGAGAGCAGGATGAAGTGTGAAGTAAAAGTCTCATTAAATGTTTAAGCTGCCAAGTGTGAGCAGAATCCCCCTGCCAGGCGGCTCCCAGCTGCCTCGAGAGCCACTGAAGGAAGGGGAGTTAAACAGGGAGGATAAAAAAAAGTCCCTGCAGAGACCCAGAACCAAAAGGAAAGTCTGCTTCTCTACACCTCCTTCTCATTGCCAAGGTCGGAGTCTGTCTAAGCTGCCGACCAAGCTCTGCACCCCTTACTTCTTTAACTGTAAACATATGCAGGCTTGCGTTAGTGCAGAGTAGAGCTAGAAAGGAGTCTGATCCTGTATTGGTTTCAAGAGTCACATGGTGAAGGCCTTCATGTTGTCCCAGTTTGCTTGGGTTAGTCACCCTCTGACTCAGTCTGTAAAACGGCTAGCACAAAAACAAAAACCAAGACATACATCCCATCTTTCTCATATACATGTTTTTTACCATAAGACATATTTTCATCCCTGCCTGAAAGATAAAAAACTATTTTAATGAGAAAGTATCGCCACTAAAGCTGTCTGTTCCTCCACAACATATGGCCTCATATTCTGCCTGCATTGCTTACCATACATTAAAACATGATTTTATATTCACAAAGTTACAACTTTATATTAAAAATTCATTCGACCAGAGGGCTTCCATCAGGAACATGAGTGCGTAGCATGTGATGCTCACCTAGACACCACTTGATGGTGGGTTTCACATTTCTTCAGATGTCACAAGATTCCCGCAGTCACATTTGAAATGTATTTTTTTTTTTTTTATTGATGCTGCATGCAGTTAGATGCTACAGTATATATATCTTATAATTGATGTCCTTTGCATGATACTATACTAATCTTCTCCACCAAAGGAGTCATGAATACACATCGTCTTTGAGCGTGGCTAGTAAAATAATGGATGACTGTAATCTATGAGGTTATTAGAATGTAAATTGCCTGGGTAGAAATACTTGTGGGGGAGATGACAGATCTTAAACAATACACATTAACTTAAAGATATAAAGGCAGAACGTTGTTTAATGAACAGCAGCACGGAGATCTATCATCCTCGTGAAACACTGACATTAAAACTCTGCATCTCATTGACTACACAATGAGATCATTACTGTGTCCTGACTTAAAGCAGCCTTTGCAGTACACTGGGCTATCTGCAGCATGTTTTGCCTTTCCACCGTCTCTTTATTTTGTCATTAATTAAGGCAGTGACACACTGAGTGTTACATCCTGGCACTCACAGCACTTGCATGTGTGTGTTCTCTGTCTGAAGTAATGGAGAAGATCCAGCAGCTTGGGAATCACATTTGGATGTTTATTTTTACCCTCTTTGCTCTTCTCCTCACTCTCAATCATCCAGCTCTCTCTTCTTTGCAAACTTCACCTCATTTACTTTCCTTTGTTCTGCTCTTATCCTTCCATCATCCTGCTCCAGTAGTTCTGTGTCAGTCCCTATGTCAGCGAAAACAGTCTCAAACCCCGGTTGAGCTGACGCGGATACGGATTGAAAAAATCCTCACGGCTCTGCGGACCTGACCCCCCCCCCCCCACCCCTCGTCTCTGTGTAATTCTGTCCCGGGACTTACTTCCTACACGACCCTGCCGAATCCCGGCAATTTGCTTTACAGCTCTGGCGTTTAAATGTTTAATTGAGCCACTCATACTCTGAACAGTGGCTGTGTGTGTGTATGTGTGTGGTGTGTGTGTGTGTGTGTGTGTGTGTGTGTGTGTGTGTGTGTGTGTGTGTGTGTGTGTGTGTGTGTGTGTGTGTGTGTGTGTGTGTGTGTGTGTGTGTGAACGCTGGCTGAGAGATAGTGGTGGTGTGTATAGGAGGCAGAGGTATGCACGCTTGAAATATGATGGGTTAGGGTGTGATGGAGATCCGGCCAAGGTCTTATATGTGACCTGCGGATGCACTCGTATAACTCACACACTTACACTATCTGGCCATCATCCTTCATGCAGTGACATCATGTCGTAGTTAGCTTTGGCAGATCATGTTTCATTTGGATGAGTTCACAGACATGCTCCCCCACATGTATGCATATGTAGAGTATATTTGTGCATGCTCTGATCGTTATTTATCTACACTCGTACATTCTCTCATTTTCCAATTTCCTTCCCGAATCGCACTTACAATACAAACAAAATGCCCACTCCCCCTCTACATGAATAACACAAATATATTCAGCCCAAGTCCTGCGAGCTGGAAAATAAGATCAGTCAGGGAGCCTTTGACCCTAGCCTGTGGCTGTACGAGCATGTGACAGAGAGAGAAGCAATATAGAAATAGTATGTATATATGTATGGATGTGTGTGTGTGTGTGTGTGTGTGTGTGTGTGTGTGTGTGTGTGTGTGTGTGTGTGTGTGTGTGTGTGTGTGTGTGTGTGTGGGCTGATGCAAATGTGCTAGCCACAAAGTGCTTCTGTTTGTACATGTTTATGTATGCACACACATACATTCATGTGTGCGTGTGTGTGCACACTCATAAACTCTAAGGAGCCAGTGCTCATGCTTTGGGGGATTGGCACGAGATCTATCAAACTTCTGCAGTTAGTCGCAGTGTTAATATTCAGTGCACTTCAACACCTCAGCTTGCAACGCTATTGGCTGGACTTTATTCATGGTCATCTCTCTGAGTCTGCTCAACAGACACGGCCTTGGAAGGCAGTACATATGCACACACACACACACACACACACACACACACACACACACACACACACACACACACACACACACACACACACACACACACACACACACACACACACACACACACACACACACACACACACACACACACACACACACACACACACACACACACACACACACACACACACACACACACACACACACACACACACACACACACACACACACACACACACACACACACACACACACACACACACACACACACACACACACACACACACACACACAGGCTCAGTTTGTCTTGTTTCATTAGAACAATTAATCATCTCCATTAGCCCTGGAGAAGTGAGAATTAGATAATTCCCCAAAAACAGTTGCAGGCCATGGATGGCCTTCATGAGTTCAGTTCTGTATGCATCCTGCATTGTAGCTGTCAATAGTCTATTTTCTTTTGTTTCACTTCTTTATTCATGTATTCATTTTTGAATGCATCCAGTAGTGCAAATGAAAGATTATTTATATATTCAGTCCATCAATGTACTTGTACGTGACTTAGTTTTGCCGCTGTGACTCAACTGCAATCAAAAAACTCAAATGAATACAGGTCCAAGGTTTTTCCAGGATGTTTGCTACATTTTCTGTGAATAGCAGAGTCCCACTGAGGCGTAATGGCCCACTGGTGGTCCGCTAATCTGAGCGAGGCAGGCACACTGGGCCCTCTCCTCCAGCAGCCACAGGATATGAGATGCTGATCAGATTTCTATAATCAATTTACCAGAGCAGGAGGTATAAATCCTGTCCATTCACTCCTTCTCCCTCACCCCCCCCCCCTTTCTCTGTCTCTCTCCCCAACTCTCGCCCCCTCCCTTCTGCCCCCTGCTTATAGTTAGATGAATAATTCAGCAGCCAATGTGGTGAAAGGTGGAGTAAACAAGTCTATTGCCTAATATCCCGAGAGGCTGCCAAAGAGAGACGAGTGAGGGCAGAGAGCTAGCAGAGATAGGGGAATGGAGCAACAAAGGATGAGGGTATCTATGGAGAATGGACATCCAGAGTCTTTCCTCATGACCTGCAGTCATTTGCACTTAGATTGACTCAGAGGTTGCGGCCAAAATGGCACAGCCGGAATCTAGTCCTCCTCTATGCTTTGCTCTGAGCCACACATTGGCAACCATTGATAATGAAATCATACAGTGAAACACAACATCTGTGAGATAGCGTATAGGAGAGAGTTCAGGGTCCCTGCTTCTCTGAGGCGAGAGTTCCCGAAACAAAAAATGAGGATAAAAACGTATACTTAAAAGCGACGGTATAATATGGGATGTGAATGTCCGTTAGCCGGATGTCACGGAAAATAACTCTATTCAGGTTTGGAGAGCAGAATAAGTAGCTTTTATTTGAAACCATCAGGTACAGGCGGTATGCCTAAACATGAGGCACATACAAATGAGCCGTACAGCCTCTGCGCTCATAGTACATCCAGTACAGACAGAATTCAGAGGATTCAGTGTGTTTACAGAGCAAATGTAATCTCACACTGGACTTATATTCACTGATTATGCAAGCAGGACTACTGATTGATGACTCACCCAAAATTCAATTATCATTCTAAACAGTTTTATCTGGATCTTATTAGATTTGGAATTTTATTTTTTGCCAATTAAAGAGACAGGAGGCTATTTCGGGCTGTATCTGTTTTTATAACTGGATGAGGATGGTAGCATTTTATAAATTGATTAAAAGTTGGGGGAAAGTAAAAATAAAAGAGGTCAGAGCTTTAAAGGTCACCTACTGTATTATGCAAAACCCACTTTTTCACG
The DNA here is from genome assembly GCF_902827115.2 of Pseudochaenichthys georgianus. Lineage (NCBI taxonomy): Eukaryota > Metazoa > Chordata > Actinopteri > Perciformes > Channichthyidae > Pseudochaenichthys > Pseudochaenichthys georgianus. Next base: position 7,662,781 of record NC_047506.1, on the reverse strand, counting down.
TCTTTTATACATAACCATGTGTTCCCTCTGTGTAAAGAGATTCTGAAAGTTTCAGGAAAAAAGATTCTCCTGATCCATTTATAGAAAATTAGCTGATCAGATTTTGGCCACTTTATGATGTCATAACGATTATTTGGCTTGTGTGACCATTAGCCAATCAGCAACCAAGGTAACCCCCCCCCCCCCCATATCACCTGAATCTCCTCCTAGAGCACCATTGTGTTCTTTTTAACCAAATATCTCTCAGAGGGGCGTGGGGAGGGGCTCCTTACTTTCATCTAAAGTAACAGACAGAGAATCAGCACTTTTGAAACACGGCTGAAACAGAGGGGATTATGGGTAATGCTGCAAAGATCTGTTTGGTATTTGGAGCCAAACACTTCAGAGACATGTTTGTATATATCTGAGGCCCATAATATATTGATGAAAAACAGTAGGGGACCTTTAAATAAAGACTGCACATCGCTATTTGAGTCAGTGTGTAGGTGTGCATGCAATGGATGTGTGTGTATGTTTCTCAGTTCTTTTGATATGTTGAAATGTTGATAAGGGAGAGAGCTGTACTCACTGGCATGGTCTGGCTACCGTGGAGGGCACTGATTGCAGACTGAGCCTCAGTATGTGTGGAGAACTTGACAAATGCACAACCTGGAAGAGAGAACAGAAGCACATCACACACACGCAGGTACACACACAGGCCCACACAGTTTATGTGCAGTAAATGTATTAAATCGAGTGAGATTAAAAGCCTACGGTATATTAATAAAGAATGTTGAAATGTATTTGACACCACAGAAATCACTGTGCAGCGAGAGGCTCTCATTGCACAGCAGGCTGCCCCACTGCGGGCATTAGGCAGGCAGAAGCTGGAGGCTAAAGATTGCACTGATGAAGCAGAAAAACATGCTATTTAGCACCACATGCCTGTCTGTGCATATTAAATACTAGCTGAACTGGCCACACTCAAGACTACAATGTTTTACATTTAAAAAGCACTCAATTTGCGAACTACTCAGTACAGTGTATCGTTCCCACAACAGGATCAATATCTGTGAATATGACGAAGTCTGTCCAAAAGGCCAGGAACCACAAAACCCACTCTCTTGGCTCTAATGTCTGTTAGAAATACTGCGAGGATCAGATCAAGTGAAAACAAGTTGAAGATGGCTTTTGCGGGTTTACAAAGTGAGCTGTTGCACATGAATTATTCAATCACTAAACTGGAGTATGGCCCCCTTTTAAAGCTAACAGAACATTGATTTAAAGCTGTACATTTTGTCTCCTTTAGAAATACTACAACTTACTGCCACAAAATTATTCTTAAAAATATACTCATAAATATTGTAATTATTTTCAAGAATAGTATGTACAGTAAGTACACGTCTAGCTACATATGGAACAATGGAATAGTAATGATGTTAGCTTATGGTAATTTACTAATTCTACTTTATTCATTCACTGTTTTTAATCAAGGCTTGAAGGAAGAAAGGAGACCACTAACATTTACACACAGTCTAAATGCTACATGTGTGTGCGGATTTGAAGTCTCCGGATCAAGTCAATTAAACTTTAGGAGGAAACCAAAAAAGCTGTTACAAGTGAACCGGGGTCTGCAGGGCCAACTCCTGAGCCGCCATCCCCATTTATAATTATACCCTATTTCACCTAATTTCATTTGAAGTTTCTTTTCTATTCTCATTTAATCTTTCATACTTTATTCTTCTTATCATCTGTACTGCTTGACCCAGCAGCCCTGCCATTCTTCCGCTCTTAATGGGCTTACCCCTGTGGACACCAGCCAATCAAGATGCCCATTCGGCTGTCAAACCACTACCTCCTACTGAGATATGGATAGAAAAGAGCGAGAGATCAACATTGCCTGCACAAGGACTTTGCTGGAGCAGTACAAACTATGCCAATATAATTATGAATTGAACTCTTAATATACTGTGAAACCTGCAGTGTGCATCACACACAAATGTGCAAGAACTAGAGAACAAAACCTTTTCTGCTATTAAACTTAAAGTCATGTCGGCACAAATTGGATTTTGTGCAACACAAAACCTGTTTTTGTCAGCAAGGTCTTTTATTCTTCCAGGTTGTTATTAGATAATGTGATAGAGTGTACTTTTTCTCGAGCCACAAAGAGAAATGCAATGTCAAGGGACGAATGTTTACTTTAAATTAAATGTAGCAATACCACAGAGAGGAAATATGTTTACATTTCAGTGGAGTAAAAGTAAAAGTAGCATAAAAAGTGAATACTAATGTAAAGTAGGGCTTGAGTAATTGGGAATTGTACTGAGTAAATGTACATGGTTGCTTTGCAGCCCTCTCATCTCTCTTGGCTGCCCCGTCCTCACAGCAGGGACATTTGAATCGTTTTGACATCCATCTTTCCTGTCTCCTCCAAACCACGGCAGTCAGACCGCTCTGGCTTCAAACCCCCTTAGATATAATTCCACAACAATTTCCTTAAGCGCTGGCTGGGGAATGGGCTCTTTACGGCGTGTCAAGGGAATTGATGTCTTCAAAAAGTTTTTGGCTGTCTTAAAAGCGCCTGCAAGATATCAACACGACAGTACCGGAGCAACAGTAAGGGCCTGCAGTACATCCATAGGACTAAATGCTTTAAATTAACACTGACAAAAAGAAAATGAGGACTGTGACAGAATAGAAATCCTGGCTTTGAAATGCAGAGTTTTTTCAGAAAAGAGTGCTGAGCAAGAGTTTGTAATGTCAAACTCAGCATTAAAAAGTGACATTTTATGAATCCTTGCTATATTTGATGGGTTCACAATTACCTTAAAAGAAGAAGGATGTTTCTACCATATACCTTGAGAGTCTTGGTTTTCTATCTTGCCTTTGGATTTTAAAACATACTAAACATAAATATATATGTTAATCTGCCCTGTCTGTCTTCAAACAAAGATTATATTTAAAACATGCCAAGATCACTGCAGTGAGAGTTGCCAAATACATTTCGTTGTACTTTGTATGATGACAATAAAGATATATTCTATTCTAATTTGAAAATACTTCAATCATTGACAGTCTGCTGCCGCAAGAATTTAACATTCTTTCCCAATTGAACAAAAAGAAAAACTCAAAGAAATGATTCACTCATCTTCTGTCATACATGATAATTATAAAAGACATGCATCAATCAAATGTATTTGACATACATTGGCTTTGCTATTGTTCCTTGCCTGGCGAGCACATCAACCAGAATGCATTAGACTGTGTGTGATTATGCGCCATGTGACCTATATCTGGGACATATGTCACATACATTTCCCGTACCCCAGCTGACTTAGACACGTACTCACATTGTCACTTCTTCTGTCAGTGACCTAAATAATGCTGACAACTTTATGGCTACCTACCTTTGCTGTTTCCGTCGGGACCTCTTAGGACCGTGCACTCCTCGATGACTCCGTAGGGTTCGAAGAGGCGGTAAACATCCTCCTCGGTCTGCTGTTTGTTCAGCATCCCAACAAACAACTTCCTGTCTTCTGGAACAAAACAAGACAAAGAGACAAAAAGGTTAAATCATAACTTTGACCTCAATCACTAAACCAATGTGAGAACATACAGAAGTGAAATGTCGTTCATTGTTCTTTTGAGTTTAATTGAAAGCAAGTGTCTTTTTTTCCACGGAAGCAAACAGAGATATAGTCTTGTTCTATTCAACGCCGGCTGGGCTTGAGTCACATTGCATTATCTCTCTTCCAAGACTGGTCATTTTAATCTCTAGTATAACTGGGTGTAGTCCCACATGGGCACATAGTGTACTGTAGCTGCTGGGGCTAAGTGAGTGGTCAGGGGCTGGGGGAAGAGAAAGGGGAGAACTAATGAAGACATTTCACACACAACACACACACACACAACACACAAAGACAAGACGCAAGACAATGAGCACTGTGAGGCTGGAAATTATAGAAAACTAACTATATCACACACAACCAAAACAATAAATTAAATAGACTCGGGCTAGAAAACAGAGCTAGCTAGCTCTCTCTCTCTCTCTCTCTCTCTCTCTCTCTCTCTCTCTCTTCTCTCTCTCTCTCTCTCTCTCTCTCTCTCTCTCTCTCTCTCTCTCTCTCTCTCTCTCTCTCTCTCTCTCTCTCTCTCTCTCTCTGATTCCACATTTTTCAACCTCAGTCTTTTCCAAATGCCTCCTTCCTTTCCTCTCTTTATCACTCTCTTACTCAACTAATTGCTGCTGATCCAGTGTTTTTTGTGTAGCCAGAGAAATATTTCAGCATGCTCTTCAGTGAACAATGGCGTGTCTCTCCTGCGAGCATCGGAGGCTGGGAGACATGCCATGAATAACGCTGCATTTTCAATAGATAGCGTGTATGCTATTGAGTTCTGTTAAAAGCTGTGGGATCTGATCTGTACCTTGACCTGACACACTATGTTTACTGATGTACTCCGGCCTTGTATGATTAATGCTGCAGTGCAGAGAGGCTCTGCTGGCGGCAGAAGCACTAAAACCTTCCCTTTATACAGATTGTTTCTCCAGCTCTGACCTGTGAAGCCACAGTGGAAACACCGAGCGACAAACACGACTAGCGGCTGCTGCTGTGAAGAGGTAGAGAGCGGTAGAAATCCCTGCTAGAAGTATTGCACAAAGTCAGGGTGACAAGTGACGACGACCGAGTGTGTCGTGTTGTGGTCGTTCTCTGACCCGGACACAACCCTAACCCACAATCCTGCATCGGGCACGGCAGAGTGCTCGGGATTCGCCGCCCGGCTGGGGCTTCGGCACTCATCACCTCCAATGATGCACCTTTAAAATAATCTTCCGTGTCAGAGCGTTGTCTAGGGAGGGGCATCCCTGGTGCTGACTCCTTATTGCAAGTGGCAGGATCAGAGGCTACGTATCAAAACGGAAGTGATGCAATGTGACATCTGTCAGGGTGGATTGGAGAGCATTTATCTGCAAAAAAAAGGAAAGCCCTGAACTGGAAAATGAAAGGCCAAGATGGTCCTTCTTTTTTCTGGAGGGAGAATACAAATTCTGAGGTTGGATGCGGAGAGATGAGTCGAGGGAGGGGGGGGTGATGCCAGACCTCATATAGCCTTCTGTTTATAGATGGAGAGCCACACGCAGCACACAGAACTAGCCGCGCAACCGCTGTCGCCCTTTGCGTTCCCCCCACTTCAACTCCTTTTTTCAAGTAGATGATGGGGGTAGATGATGGGGGTTCTGACAAGTTTTGAATGGATGCATGACCCCATCAATTTCATATGAGCCGCACTCTGGAGATCAGCTCATATGTGGCTTGTCTTAAAATACGACACCTCATCCATCCTTCAGCGGAAAGATGACTAACTGGCACGTCTCCTCCTGCTGAATGTAATAATATTTACAAGACTCCAAGAACAGCGGGATCATTGGCCACTATATATCACATTCCTATATAATACTGGCGAGGAACATAAAAGACTAACACAGCGAAGTCATGTCAGTCGGCTGGCTTTTTGCATGACATCTAAAAAAGATACTAAGCCGCCCACAAGAAAGACTTATTTGACTCTTTTTTTTTCCAGGTACATTTTGTAAGAGTTGGTCATCTGTGGGCGAGAGAGAGATGGAGTGCATGTTCCGCAAAGTGACTGCAATTTGAAAACAGGCTAACAACACATGAACACAGATAATCAAGGAGATCTGTTCCACCGTCTAGGATTCTGCTGTGGCTGCTCTGGACTCAAATGCTACCTTGGGAATTCAGGTGTTGTGTTCATCGCCCATCGAAACATTATCTCATGTATCTACAACACGGCAGCACAGGCAGTGTGCAAACAGACACACAGAGAGTGCAACACACCTACAGTCGTTTACACAAATCTGAAGGGGGAGGAACAAAAAGCAGCAAAAGAGGGAGAGAAAAATGTACATGCACAAACTGGGATACCCTTTCACATTCTTCCAGAGAGGATTACGGATCCCCCGCCATGACCACACACACAGTCGACACATGAAGAGCTGCATGTCCCACTGTTAGCCATCACCAAATGCTAATTGATTTCTTCTTTCGAGCAGATATGAGTGATAGTCTAAGTTGTGTTTTTAAGTACCGTACTTTTTGGACTATAAGCCGCGACTTTTTCCCCATTTTCTTTGTACAGCTAACGGCCACTAGGGAACCTCCTAAATCTATGGACTTTACAGGTAAAATTAACCACCTTTAACACTATGGGCTCTATGACCGGTCCGCGCCCGCCACCTTTAAGCGGCGGCTCCAGCAGGAAAAGCTGGAGGCCAGAAAAGAGTGAGACAGGTAGCGCGCCAAAGTAAAAGTGGAACCGAGAGACAGAACGAGAGCAAGACAGACGGACAATTTAGCTGCTGCGGCTTATATGCAGGTGCGCTTTATAGTCCGAAAAGTACGGTAAACATACAGAATTTTAGAGAGAATTACAAAGCTAACAGCCATAAATGCTATCAAAACTTCCATCCAACTGCGACACACATCTCAAACTATCTAATTGTTGGTCAAGATGTTATCTGATCTATATTATGCTGCTGCTCCAGGTGTGAAGGCGCCTATAACCTATGTTCTTCACTTTTGAATGTAACCAGATAGTAAGGCTTCACAAAGCTCAGCTTAATTCAGTCTAGCCCAAGAGCATTTATCCTTCATCTGCAATTCCATCTCACATCTTTACATTCATGTCTATGCATCATTGATGCCGTGCAGCACATGCAACATCTCTCTGCTCAGTGACATATTCCACAAGTATGGGAGCTGCTAAACGGGGCACAGAACCTCACTGAATATTTACAGCTACATATGTAATCAGAACATGCAGCTAACAACAAACAACGTAATCCCCCAAAACGTGCCTAATTTTCTCTGTCATATAAATCGATTCAATCCTTGTACAGGTAAGCTCCTTTGTTCTGGACTTTTAAGCCGAAGTCAACCGTGTTTTACATGAACAGGAAGTCATGACAATAGTTGTTCTGATTGAATCGTGTTTTTGTCTCCGTGAGTTGAACCGTCAGTCACACGCGGCATTCTGTAAAGCTGAGATGTTAAAATGTGATCAGCAGCAAATGCTGTTTCCGAGTGCTCTTTTTCTCTTTGGCAGCTTTAAAAACTGCCGAGTCATCTCTCTGTCCCAGCTACTCACCTGTAGTAAATGCCTTCGACTGTATCGATGAATACCAAATAAGACAAGAAATGATGAGTTGTTTTTCAGCGGCGCCCAGAGAGCATGACTAGCATCTTAAATTAGAGCGCGATAGTCAGTGTACACAGTGAAATGCCATCACCTAAACAATGCGGGGTCTAATAACCAGCAGCTACTTCACTGTGAAAGCTGTGCAGCATGCTGGCATTAATATGCATCTACAGCTCACTGTGGCAGAGTACTGTATGCAACTTCATTGTGACACTCGGCAGCTATTCTGAAATGCACCCCCCCATCATGTTTAATTTACTCTGGGTTACTAAACAGATGCTTGTTTAGAATAAATGCATTGGAAATTAAACTGTGGAATAATGAAATGGCAGAGAGCTGCCTGGTTCTACACACTGAAGATTACCGGCTCCACGTGGACCCTTTTCTAATCAATATAAGCTTTTTATTATCAGTGCATTGGCCTTGGAGAGACTGCAGTCATATTTCATATCTTAATTCCTCATGATGTAGTCTGACTATTACAGCACGCGCATAGCAAACAATAACACTGTAATTCCCTCCCTGTAAACATGCTCCGAATACCTTCTCCTGTTGCATCATGTTCATTTCCGCTGGAAGTTTGAAGCATATCCTGTCCACACGGCACACACAGGATGCACTTTTCTGCAGCACAGTCCAGTATACCGGAGACGTATTACTGTATGCTCCATCATAACAATGCAGACTGCTGAGGATTCTGAGAGTGAAATGAGACCTATTGAATAGCAATGGGGCAGAGTAGGAGTTTTTTTGGAGCAACAAGAGAAAGAAAGAAAAGTGGAGAGCTAGGAGAAGCAGAGATGGAGAGAAAGAATAAGTGGGAGGGGGGGAGGACTGTAAGTTGATGTGCATACAGTCCTGCAGTCCTTGATAAGCCGCGATGGATGAAAGAGGTGCCCCGTTGCAGTTGGTAAATCATTCTCGGGGGTGGGGGGGGGGAGGAGACTGAGAGGGGGGGAGGGATGGCAATGGGTGTGATGCGGGGGTAAGAAAGCATACTCGACTGCCTTACGTGCTCTCTGGTTTGTCTATTTCTCAATCGTTGCAACAGCGAGGGAGTGTAGCATGGAAAGAGGGAGAGGGATATTATGACAGAGAGAGGGTGCAAGGGAGAGAAAAAGCACTTGTCAGAAAGATGGGGGGGGTTGCTATGACAACTACTTATACAGCGAGCTGTCAGTCATGTTTCATTGGAGTTTGGAGAGGAGGAGAGGAATGGAGGGAGGAGAGGAGGGAGGAAAGGAGGGGTTGGAGAGGGGTCATTTCTCCATCTGTCTCCCGGGCCCCAGTGTAAATTTGTCTGTCAGGCTTTGAGATAAGGACAAATTATGAACAATATTAGCCGGCTGATAAAAAAAAAAAAGGAACAATAATGAATGGATAAATATATTAAAACCAAATGAGATAGCATCCAGGCAGAAACAGGGGCCCTGAAAAGCCATTTGGAGGGCAAGATAAGAGCTGTGAGGAGGGGAAGGATCCACCGTATTAGAGCTATAGCTACTGTAGCGTACTTCCTTGTCAAAAGGAAGAAAGAAAGAATCAAAATCACTTTGGAGCCGGAAAACCAAACATTGTGGCTTCCTCTCTCTCCTCCACAAGCCTATTATACTTCTCCAATGAGCAGGGTGCCACACAATAACCGGGTCAGCATGAGTTCAAGCACAAAAAAACACAGACAGAATGGAATGAAATTAATTAACCCTAAGAGATCACAATGTTTAGCCAGTGGAATTGAATCCAATGTATTACATATAGCGATCTAAAGGGGTGTGTTGGCATTAATGAGATGGTGAATGGATGTGTGTGTGTGTACATACAGTAGTGTAGGTTTGCCCTCTTGTGCATAGTTGTGCTCAGGGCTTCCTTTCCATGCAGTACGGGGTCAGTGGTCGACTGGGAGAGACCAACAAGGGAGGGACTCTGAGGTTTGGCAGAGCCTTAGCGTGAGAGAACCCTGCCAAATTAACTCCTGAATAATGAGCCTTTTATGTGTCAGTGGCGAGCGCACGGTCGTGTATTTTGTCACTGCCACTTCAGACAGAACCGAGACGGCACAATCCACCGGCACACCATCAACGGAGAAAGAAATGTGGGCCGATAGAAGACTTTGTTTACCGATCTCTAAAGTAAATTAGCTGTGTGTGTGTGTGTGTTGTATTTGCAGCTGTCTTTTGAAGTCTGCATGCTAACCCACAGAGTTGACAGCACACACTGTAAGGCCTACCATGCACCGGGCCTAATGAGCTGCCTTATTAGCGCCGTTTCCTCGCAGCTTCGGAGATGTTGCCTGGAAACAACATTGAAAAGAAAACAATACTGCAGATCTAACCAAAGGGCCATGGGCTATTTCAACATGCAAGCAATGCACTATGGACTAATGGTGAAACACAAAATACAAAGAGAATTATAAAGACTGATCCAACACTTACTCATATATCAACGTTAATGTTATATTTCATTGTGATGCTTGGCAAGGTTGCCCATAAACAGCCATGTTGTTCATGTATTCAGTGTTTAATTCAATAAGACATGCTCCTTTTAACAGCAGCTACAGGGAGGACCTGCTTCTTCCAACTCCAGCAGCACCCATGAGGACGCCGGCTTGATTTCATGTCATAGTCTCGTCATTTTGGTGTCAAGGCTGCTCTTGGCGGACACCCATAAAAGCCATTTAGCGCTGCGTGCAGGGCCTTCATAGCCATGCAGCAGAAACAGCGCATCCTTCACTAAGCACCCCTCTGGGATGGATTAGGCTTCACTGCTTTCACATACATGTAAGTACACATACGAGTGACACAAGGTTGCTCATATGTGCGTAAACACTGTACATATGCTGGCAACATACAAAGAAACATACGCACACTCCCATACAGGCTGTCAGAGAAATAGAACGCCTTACAAATACACGCAGCTATATCAACCGGCACGCATACAGGAACATAGACGGTACATAATGTGCTGTATACATACATAATGTACGGTATCAAGAGACCTCTACGCTTTCCACAAACAAACATCACTGCAGTGGGAGGTTGCTCTTGGTAACTGTTGCATCAACTATCCCTATAGCGTATTTGCCAGGCCAAAGAGCCCGAGATCAAACCATAATGTGTTACCGAACGGCAGCCTCACGGGGAGATAGCTTCCGCATCCCAGCTGTGCACATTTCCTCCGTGCACACCAACCGAGTCGATTCCACCTCAGAGGGGATTTGGAGACCAGTGATCATGAATTCTCTCTACGCCGTTGGCAGAAAGGATGATGGATATTGTAGATGACACCTTAAAGACTCACCCGCATATCTGAGCATGCACACCCACGTGCACGCAGACATGTTCATACGTACATGTAAGAACACAAACATGCACATGCAGCACACCCAGGACCTCCTGCATGTCACTCAATATTCTCATAAGAACTTGACAGATGTTATGCATCAGTGCGATCTAATAGCTGCTCTGTTTGGGGACTTCCGCCGCATCTCGGCGCCCACTGGATCTCTGAACATATTACTGAACAACTACAGCCTACTGACTTCCCTCTTCTGTACATGCAACCATGGAAACTGAGGTGTGGGTATAACTGTTGGATGCATGTGTGCCTTTCTCTTGCTTTCCGTACAGGCCTCCCCCCCCCCCCCCCCACCGAAGAACAGCTGAACAGAGAAGAATAGGAGAAGAAATGGCCTTAAAATATTTATCTCCACTGTTCACGACCGAGAAAATTTACATTCAATATGATAACAAATGTGAAATATTACTCGCAGCCTTGTGTGGAATTCAGTGCATTACGGCTGCGGTCATAAATCCTGAAGCTGCTGTGCAACGTGTGTACGTAGCTACTGTATATAAACATTTACAATATGGCAGTGCTATTTATATTGTCTCCCTTCATAATGCCATCTGAAGGGCACTTTGGCATCCGTTATAATATGGATTTTTTTTCTCCCTATCCCATTTATTGCCATTCTTCTTCCCCGTCCAGATTGCGTTTCTATACAGTAGAATGGGCCTTTTACCTTTGGCAGTATTTAACACAGCGCTCGCCTGTTTCTTAATTATTTTCTCATCGCTCCACTGACACTGATTCACGAGGGTAATGTTGGACACACCCCCTCGGCCAGCCCCCTCAACCAACCCCCACCTCCCTTCTCCTCCACGCACAGTTTCCCTCTCTTTCTTCCTCTTCCTTACAGTAGAGGTGCTTTTTTTAAATTTGTATATCTGACATATTTCCCCCCTCTTTGTCTGGTGTTCCATATTGTCACTCTCCTTCTGCTTTACTTTCTCCATCTCCTTTCTCTCATACATTGTCATTATCTTGGATAGCTAATGAGTTACCTTCATGGTAACTCATTAGCCTTCATGGATGCTCTAAAGTAATTACTTGTTTTTCTCATTTGGAAGGACAACATTGACTACAGCAAGAGCAAACACACTTCATTATACACTGAGCCCCATGTGATATCCTGCTGCCCCTGGTCTTATGGTGTTAAGTATAGCGTGCGCTACCCGTATCCCGTCACCTCCTCACAGCTGCAATATCGTACAAAATAAACCCATGCTGGAACAAAAACCTCTATCTGAGGAAAGACAATGGAAAGGTGGACAGAATGAACGTGTGAGATAATACCTAAAGGTTACAGTATTAACGCTGCAGAACAGCAAACAAAAGCAGAAATGCAGAAGAAAAAGATGATGGTCTTCGAGCGCGAGAGAGAGAAATGAAAGGGAGGAGGCTTAGGAGATAAAGAGCGAGGGGCCATGCCCAACTCCAGCTCAAGAGAGGGTGAGGATGTCCCAGAATATGGGCTATCTCTCTGAAGCTTTGTCTGCTAGAGCGACTGAGCTGGCAGATGACTTTGCTGCACATGGACAAAAGAGGCTTACAGGCCACCCTGCATGTCAGCTTTCCTCGGCCAGAAGTGTGAGCGCTGCCGGGGAATATAGGGTGCCCTCAGGCCCTCACCTGCCGCGACCTACACAGACCTTGGTGAAAGTAGATTCAGATGTGCTCGCTATATGCGACACCATTTTGCATATACTCCAGTTCAGTGCAGATCTCTGGAGAAACTGCAGTGTTAACAGTTATGAGGTGAGGAAATGCTGTATGAGGTAAAGTTGCAAGTACATAAATAAATACATGAGCCCTAAAGCATGTCACTGGTGTACTTTTATATTTTACCATTTCCATATTAATAGCTCGAGCAAAGTCCTGATGGCAAGCGAGATGCTAAACTAAAGACTTTTTGACTCAGTAGCCGCCGTGTGCTTTTCGTATCGCCCCTTCTGTAGAGCTGATGTGACTGCAGGGGGAGAGTTAGCCCTGTCCGTCACACTGACAGCCCAGCGCTGGTGGTCTTTAATTGGGAAGGTCAATCAGCACTTTTTTTAGGGAATGTGATTCTAATGAAAGCATTTCAAAAACCAGGACAGGCGTAGTGGTGTGGAGGCCTAAGGCAAACACGCGTACAGCACTTCCTCACACTCTTTTCTCAACTCTACTTGTCTGAAAGATCAGATCTAGTTATATTGACTGAAGCTTGCACTGTCAAACTAGTGAACTGCTGCGACGGTTTTCAAAAGATATCTTCTCTGTTACAGCTGCGAGAAAAGCTTCTTGTACCGTCAATGATTTAACAATACATTGGCTGCTCTCTGGTTCCTGACATAGATATAAAGATGTGAGTCTCTATCTACTGCTCTTTTTGGAAATGCATGTACTTTATCTTCTATTCCCATAAGAAATGCCCTTATTGTCCAACCGCACTCTCCGTCGCTTCCTCCCACAAGGGTCAAAAAGCAGACAGACCAAATGTGGCAGCTAACATCATCCCTCTGCAGAGCGCACAGAGCTGTGAGACCGATAGAGACGTATAAGAATAGAAACAGACATCTGTGTGTGCCTTGTGGCAAAAATGACCCCCACACTGTTCTCTATCTCTATCGCGCACACACACACACACACACACACACACACACACACACACACACACACACACACACACACACACACACACACACACACACACACACACACACACACACACACACACACACACACACACACACACACACACACACACACACACACACACACACACACACACACACACACACACACACACACACACACACACACACAGGTGTTTCTCCGCGGCTCTAATCGTTTTGACAGCCCATTTGTTTTCATTTCAATGATATTTTGCTTGATATCTAATGAAATAAATATCTATATATTGAACACATCATCAAGAGGGGAGAATGGGAATCTTCATAGGATGTCAGTTACATGTTCGCTCTGCTGTTTTGCTTCATGCATCAAATGTAATGGATAGCAAATCATCTAGTTTCCAGGCATGAATAGAGATGTACTGTAAAGCACGCGCCGTCTGATGATGGAGCTTCTGAGACGTTAATTTGGCATGAAGAACTTACAAATGCAATCCATATCTTGGAATATATATATATATTAAGGACTGGAGAAATGTGGATCTGTGAAGTTATACCTGATTACATTGAACCACAAATAGGCTTATTTCTCTCACCAACTTAGACCAAACTAGGCAGGTGGCCTTTCCTCTGGCTCCATCTCTTCAGAGCTCACTGACAAACCTTACAGAAAGCATTCTATCCCCCTGACCTTCGCTGAACTCACCGAGGCAACTCTGCCGCTTGCTTAGGGCCAAAACAAAATGACATTTGAATTTCAGCTGAGAATCATTTAAGATGATCCTCTCTGCGCAAAGAAACTGTGTTCCAGTTTGACTGCTGCCAACGGTCTAAATGGACCTTCCATACTAAGAGCTCCC
>NC_047506.1:6726270-6738770 GCF_902827115.2 Pseudochaenichthys georgianus | reverse complement strand
CACAAATAGAGCAATTACTGATAACTGATGAAGATATGATTATTTAGTCAGAGATCAATTATTTGATGTACGACACAAAACTATCTACTTCTGTACAGTATTTAATTTAACAGTTTTTATCCTATATTTAGCTGTATATGTATCAGTCCTTACATCGGCATTGAAACAAACTAAACATGCTTATTAATACAATGTGAAAAATAAGCGATAAATACTCTAGATCAAGACTGTTACTTAGAATGTCGAGAGTTTAATGTGTCAACCTGTCAGATAGGGCTCGCCTAGGTTTCACAGTGATGCAACTTACATGAACCATTTGATATCCTTTATGCTAAGTACTGTATATCGTGTGTTGCATCGATGGAGGACACCCTTAGAAATGTTCTTTGTCAAAACAACCAAACAACAAAATCAAACAAAGCATTTCACAAGATGAACTAGTACATTTGAGAGGGATAGGGTTAGGAACAGTAAGACTCATTGATATAGTATGAACTGCTCTATATCTAATCCCAAGTGGATCCCTCTAAAATAATGTTCCATCTGATCTGCTGGCCAACAAAATAAATTGTACTTGCACACAAACAGCAGCACAACAATATTCTTTTATGTCAACAATCCTTGCCAGCCCATCACTTTTATTACTCAGACAAGCCTCATGCTTTGGGGAATTTTGTTAAATTCCTAGCCGTGTTTAGGTCCACCTTGATATCGATGAATAGCATTAAAAGGTAAATCAGTGCCATGATCTTTATTCATACAATTCCTTTATTCCTGCATGCAGCCCCAGTTTGACTATGGCCTCCAAAATGTATTCCTGGTAATGTTTCCATCATCCTTGCTCTCAATTATAATGATTTTCAACATCAGGGAGAAGACAGCTCACTGCTCTGGTTTTCATCTGAGGCGGTGATGCTGACAGGCGCCGTTTGGTCATGACTGCTCTGTCAGAGCTCGACATTCACACATGGCCGACGCGATGAGACGAGGAAACAAAAAGTTACCCATTTCCAGTTAGGATGTGGAGCCGGAGGAGGATCCAACAGGGTGGAAGATGATAGAGCCCTCCTTCCACACTGACACCGTCTTTATAGAAGAAGCAGTGATGTTGGATGTACGCTATATGATTTAAAGCAACCTGTCTTTATATTTGGCAATGTTTCACTTCTCAAAAGGTCAAAACACTATAAACTGCAGTTTGAATCCGGTCTGAACAACTTTAAGACCTATGCTCATTCTTTTTTCTTAACCTTTTTTAAGTAGTTTTAATTACCTGGAGGTGGCAGAAAAGCAATGTGCTCACATGAACCACAAGACAAGGCTGCAGGACAGTTAGCACAACAGTGAAAGAACCAGAAGCTTTAATAGCTATACTATTCTTTTTTCCCCACACAATCTATGAGCTATCGAAACAACAATACTCTGAATAAAATGTACAAACACACATTCACACACACATTCACACGCACATACACACACATATACCATGTATACATCACTTTAGAGGACATTACATTGACTTACATGCATTTCCTGGAGACTTATCCTAACCTTAACCATAACCAACACATGCCTAACCCTAACCTTAACCTTACCCTAAACCTAACCAAGTCTTCATCCTAAAATTAATGATCCCCCTCATGGGGACCTCCAATTTGTCCCCATAAGGGAAGCGAGTCCCCACACGTGACTATGTAAACAGATTTAGGTCCCCACAAGTATAGTAATGCTAGACCACACACACAACACGCACGCACGCGCGCGCACACACACACACACACACACACACACACACACACACACACACACACACACACACACACACACACACACACACACACACACACACACACACACACACACACACACACACACACACACACACACACACACACACACACACACACACACACACACACACACACAGCTCTCCTCCTGTCCCTCCCCCCACTGTAACTAGAGCTTCATTCACTTCCAGAGCAAACAATCCCTCGGCTGACCTGCACGGCCCAGACACTACTAACAGAACCGGGGCCACGAGGCAGGACACACAGACACACGGACACACACACACGGACACACACACATGCACGCACACACACACACACACACACACACACACACACACACACACACACACACACACACACACACACACACACACACACACACACACACACACACACACACACACACACACACACACACACACACACACACACACACACACACACACACGCACACACACACACACAAACCTTCCTTTTAGTCTCCACTGTAGACGAGCATTGAGAAGTCAAGAGTATCTACCAGGAAGTAAAGGAGAGTACAGCTAACTGGCTACTAGCATTGCCCCCAGCTTTACAAAATGATTAATGCTAATTCAACTTTAAAGTCATAAAGTACAAAATAAACATTACATCTGACTAAATCTGAATAAACAGATTTGAAGGGAATGATTATTTTACTGCCCTTTTACTTTGTCAAACTTTGGAGGGTCCTTGTAGCCTGCTGGTCAATTAATTTAAAAGTAATTGAATCCATTAATCAACTAGCACCTCTAGGGCTCAGGATCAAATAAGGGCAAACATGCCAAATACATATCTAAGAAAGAGACCTCCAAGTAGAAGCTTTTCAAAAATATGTTCAAACTTAAATGGTCGGATCCCATTGTTTTGTTGCTTGTTTCAAGTCTGTTATGAAGGGAGCGAACCCATCATCAGCTCGGATCGCTGCGAAATACAAACGCAATATATTTGTTATCAAGATGAGCGCTGTGAACTCTGACAGAACAATGAGATTCTCAATAGATGCTGATTGTCAGGGGGTGTTTTCTCTCTCTGAAGGTCAAGAACGTTGCGGGTCGAGTTGAATTATCCTGGCGTGTGTTTGTATTCCTTGCAAACAGGGTTTATTTAAAAGAGAAAGCCATCAACCACCAATCAACAGGTCTGTCTGGTGTTTCCAACATTTCCAAATGTTGGCCCGAATACCTTTAAATGAGACCTATCGAACAAACAAGTGTGAAATGAGTTTGACCTCAACTGGGCGCGATGAAGAGTATAATTGTATGCCGTGGGCAATGGGAGAGCAAAAACAATATATCCTAAATGCTGAATATTACAATCAGCTAACCAGCTGTGGCTCGCAGAGTATTATCTACACAGCGAGATAAAAAGAGAGGATGTAAATGTATTTTCTTTTTAAAGAAACGGAAGAGAAGACGGGATGATCGGCAGGGAATCTCAGGAAGAAGAAGAGGAGGAGGAAGAGGGAATGGAAGTGTTGCTTGGCTTGTGTGGCGAGTTTGTGTGTGTGTGTGTGTGTGTGTGTGTGTGTGTGTGTGTTGTGTGTGTGTGTGTGTGTGTGTGTGTGTGTGTGTGTGTGTGTGCGTGTGTGTGGCTCCCTGCCTCAACCAGCCAATGAGGCTCCACAGTACTCAGGTGAAGCAGCAGCAAAAGGCCCCTTCTCCTAGTTGCCATGACAACCCCGACCTCAGCTCCTGCTCTCCAGTGCCCATTAAAACCCTCAGGCCGTCAATCATCAGCATGGCCAGGGAGCACGGAGAGAGAGAGGAAGAGAGAGAGAGGGAGAGAGAGACAGAGAGAGGGAGAGGAAGGGAGAGAATAGAAAAAAAGGAGAAAATAAAAGGAGAGAAACAGAAACAGAGATGGAGTTTAAAGCAGCCTGTGGCTTTTGATAGCTGCCCAGTATCTCCCTCTCTCTCTCTGCACACAAACACACCTGATACACAATTTGTGCGTGGTGTTAACGCCTCACACACACACACACACACACACACACACACACACACACACACACACACGCACACACACACACACACACACACACACACACACACACACACACACACACACACACACACACACACACACACACACACACACACACACACACACACACACACACACACACACACACACACACACACACACACACACACACACACACACACACACACACACACTCACACTCCTGTGTCCCTCTCTCTCTCTATCCACCTCCATTAAAAAAAATCTGAGCTGCACTTCATGACATTATCTTCCTTCATTTCTAACTGAGAGCCGTCTTCATTCCGCCTCCTGATCAACTAAGGATGCTATTTGTTTTCTATACAACATCCTCTCTCTTAATTCTGCAGCCATCCACACCTTCTCCTTCATATTGGAGACAGAGCTTCTGGATCAATTACGTGTGTGGGAGAGAAACTCCCTCTGGAGGGAACTTTGGGATTATAACCTTTGCAGACCATTTACATGCACACAAACCTATACACACACTACAGGAAGGGGAACGCCCAATAGCAGAAGAAGGCCTCATTAATAAAACCCAGCCAGCTTAAGAGATATAATTACAATCACAATAATGTGAACGTCCATAACTCAAAGATATTTAGTTTACTGTCATAGAGGAGTAAAGAAACCATAGCATGTTCACATCTAAGAAAGTGGACTAGTTGGTGATCCATTTCATAGTTGATAGCTAATTGAATTCTCCCTGCAGCTCTACTGCTCGCTAACAAATTAGAGCAAAAAGCTAAATACAAATCTTAATAAGTAGACATTTTCACAATTTGAGCCTTTTTGATATGATAAACATAAAGTAATACATTAAAAGGTTGGGTGGTATGGAAAGGTTTTTGGACAGAGGATGCTGTACACACTGTAAAGTCCCCTGAGACAAATGTGTCATATTGGGTTATATAAATATCATCTGATTTGATTGGGTATTTTAAAAGTCTTCTACATGCATTTTTGTACTTGGCCAAAAGATACTACACTGTTTATTTCTTATATTTGAAAAAAAGGGTCTCTCACCATTCAAGCCGAGGATGTTAAAAGTGCACCTATTAGCGTTTAGCTTCTGATTAGCCTAAGTGTGTCGTAACAAACGGACATGTTTTGAATCATGTCCTCTACCAGAAGGGGTCTGCCCTGCTCCTGGTCGTGCTCCTCTCTCTCTGGACGGCCCACAGACAGTGAGTGAGCGCCTCTATCTGTCCGCTGATCAGACCTCGGCTTGCAGGGGGTAATGGATCTGCTCTTATCTGGGCCCAGACAAGCAGGCCAACACACTGCTACCTGCTGGCCACAACAACACTGATACCGACCTGTTAGTGTGTGTGAGTCAGAAAATGTGTGAGTGTTTCTTTCAGATCGCAAGTGCTCAGCTTGACTGAATGTTGTGCAGTCTTCACACACACTTTATATATCTCCACACACACAAACATAAAAAGGTGTCCACACTGGTATACCTAAGGATCTGAACACAACGTTTTCACACACACCTTTCCATCAGCTTTATTCACACAATGCCTCTTTGTGTCTACTTCATTCTTCTGGTTGTACCGGCTACATTCTTTGTCTGTTACACAACAAAAGTGAATGCTGCTGAAAAAACAAGTTGGCGCTGTTAATGTAAAGAACTTGTCCTTGATGCGAAAAAGACTGCGAAGAAAGAGGCTAAGTTAGAAGTAAATACCATGTTAAAGAAATGCAGGAATAAACAGGAATGTGTACATTTGGTGAATGATATCTCAATGCTGTGTGCATACATGACGTTTCTGTGGCTTGCAGAACGACTTGCACACAAACGGCTGATTTCATCCGTAATCTCTAAACTAAACCAGCAATTCCCCTCCGAACTGCTCCCAACTGTCATCGCCATCACCCTCTCCTCCTCGACTCCCTCATTTGTCCTCCTGTCACAGCCCTGTTTCTCCTCCTCTTCCCTCGGCTTCAAGTGCTCCAATAACTCTGTCAGTGAAGTCAACTCTATAAAGATTAGCGAGGAGGCAGGAGTGTGTAAGCAGGGCTGAAAGACGCGGCTAATCGTTGGAAGACGGAGAGCTGACGGGCCGCTCTCCCTGGACTCCCAATCCTACAACATGGAAATTCCCTCACACACACACACACACACACACACACACACACACACACACACACACACGCACGCACGCACGCACGCACGCACGCACGCACGCACGCACGCACGCACGCACGCACGCACGCACGCACGCACACACACACACACACACACACACACACACACACACACACACACACACACACACACACACACACACACACACACACACAGCGAATAATGCATCAGAGCATACTGTATAATTTAGACACACACACAAACACACACATGTGCCATTGCCTTCCCACAGCTCCGGCAGCTGTTATGTCAATCAGGTGAATTAATTACCGGTAAACAAATCTGCTTGGGATCCCCCAGCAGAACACACACAAACACAAACACACACACATAACCCTCCTCCCTTTTCACCGCCTCTGTCTCGTAGCGTCTCGGCCCCAGCACCAGGGCCCTGGGAGCCTGCGCTTCCTCCCAGCCTCCCAGGCAGCGCTCGGAGCTGAAGCCCAGAGGGGAGGCGCTGCATGGGGGACGGCGCCGGGCTCTCCCCCCTCGCTGCCCCGGAGCACCTGCCTTAACTCCCGCTGCGGCCTCTGAGGCTAACCAATCAACCTACTGCGATTCACACTTACTACCTGACAGGAAAACACACACATTCTGGAGTACAGATGGCATACAAACACACATGTGTGTGCACACATGTAAACACAGCGACACCAAGGATGATAATAATCATACGCAGAAACACACACACTCCTGCCTCCGGTAAACCTGATATTGACGTTATGAAGTAGGGATCCATACCACATGACAGAACAAACAACACCAAATAAATACATAAAAACAAGCAAATAAAAAACTGAAAAGTCTGATTTCACTTTCCATGTGAACAATAGGACACTTAATACGTTTAACTTATTGTCCTAGTTTTAATCGTCGGTCCTGTTTGATGTCATGACATCAAACAAGTTGTTCATTGATGAGATGTGGGTGTCTTAGTCAGGGGAAGAAACATGCACAGGACAAACATCCAAGTTTACAAATCATATTCTAAGAAAATACTTAAATAAATAATCAATTCATTATTTGATATTGATAATGAACATAATCTCCATCTGCAGCACTAGCACAAAAAGACTGTTGAAAGCATGTCATAACAGTAAGAGTTCAACTCAATCCAACTCGGAGCTAAAGTATAAACTAAACCAAAGGGACACAGCATGCATAAAGTATTGGCGGTGTCGTTAGTTAATGACCAAAGGTTGGTGATGGCCTGCTGCTCGCTCTGGTGACCCTTTCTAACACAGGTCCCCCCCTGCTGGCACTGCTCTTTAATTACACACACAATCACACACACACACACACACACACACACACACACACACACACACACACACACACACACACACACACACACACACACACACACACACACACACACACACACACACACACACACACACACACACACACACACACACACACACACACACACACACACACACACACACACAGATAGATATGAAGCCCCTGCCTCCACTGCCCGTGGCCTTTCACTCCCTCATTAGGCAGTTGGTGTTGGGTGGAAAGCCACCAGAGGACCAGAGGACAGGGTGTCACGATGACGCTCATACACACACACACACACATGCAAACACATACACACTTTGAATGAAAGAGGTAGACTTCCGCATGCACTCAAAGCTATATGCCTAATTGAAGATTATTAATGCTGCTAATTAGGGAATAACAGAATGCTCAGTTGGAGCTTGGAGACCAACCCTGTGTGAAAAATACAGCTGAAGTGTCAAAGGTGTGCAGGCGGTAAAGAGAGGGAGAAGAGAGTTAGGGTAAAGGATGTTATCATGCTCTATCTCCTGTCCCTAAAATAACTGTCTGGTGTCACAATAGTCTCGCAGAGGAGTGTGCTTCCTCTCCAGCGGGGCTTCAGTCTCGGTCAGCTCTGCAGGTCAGAGGGCTGTAGATCAGAGCAGGTAAATCCTCTCAAAGGTCACTTTGCAGGTGATGGCAGGCACTTGACACACTGTTAAAAAGCTGTGTATGAGGATGTGATAGGAAGCACTTCGTCTACTTCATTGTCTTTGTCTCCTGGGACAAATGTAAATAAATATGTATGTGTGACACAACTGCAGTGAGTGGCAGGTTCTTGTGTCTGTAGCTCAAAATCAAAGGGCTAGACAGTCTTCACCTAATTTAAGCCAAACACCAAGGAAAATCCATTTTTAAAGAGGCCCTATTATGCGCTTGTGTGTAATATAGGTTGTGTGCATGTAAATGGTCTGCAAAGGCTCAAATCCCAAAGGTCCCTCCAAAGGAAATGTCTCTCACACACACCCCCCCCCTGACTGAAAGGCCTACATTGTACTCCTTTGTTAACTTTAGTAACATCACGATGGGCGGGAAATCTCTGAGCGGTTGACCAATCACAACAGAGCCGGCCAGCTAACCAATCAAAGGAAAAGTAAAGACCCTTTTGAACTTTTTTCAAACATCTCTTAAAATACAATGATGAAACCCAAAAAGGAGCATAGTAGGGCACCGTTTAAAAGAAACAAAGCTAACATCTAAAATCTGCCTCCTAAGACCAGAATGCAATGCAGCCAAAATACGTCTTTCGTGTTGCCAACCAGACGAGATGCGTACTATTTTCAGCGACAAAACCTCAACCTCCATCACCACTTTCATTGTCACTTTTTACACCTACATGTGAACAAAAACCACAGCAGAAGATCAACAGGTTCAAAGCTGCTTTCTTGAGGTTTGTAGAACATCATTGTAGGAAAAGTTGAGGGAAAGCTGGCACCACAAAAGGTATGTAAATCATAAACAATTCATCACCAAAAACACTCCAGAAATGTTGTGTTGATACATAACAGCGTGAGAGGATCCTACAGTGGAATACATTTGCATATACTGAACTTGTGCACACACATACACACACACACTCACACTCAAGCACTTGAGCACGTCAGTATAATTGCGTGTGTATGTACCACACAAAATGACATTTAGCGCAGCAATACCAAGTGACATTTAGATATATGCGCATATATATTTGCTGTACTGTAGATGTAGAAATCCCCATTTAAGTTCCTACATCCTAGAAACTGTACTGCAAATAACGCTGCTGATATATGTGTGTTGTACTTATCAAACAGTAGATATATATTTGCTAGATTTCTATCCAAACTGACAGACTTAATAGGTCTGAACGCCTGCTCAAGCTTCAAAGATTCAAAGGTTTTATTGTCATATGCACAATAGCTACAGCGTAGTTAATGGCAATGAAACAATTAAGTCCCAGGCTCCACTGTGCAACGAACACATACTTAAGAGATATAAGAAAAATACATAAAATACTGCAAAAAACACAAAGGTGCAAATTAAATGCGGAAAAAGAGAAATGCTAAAACTCTGACCATGTAATCGCAATGCTTGTTTTTCACGTGTGTTGAGTCTTATTGCCTGTTTGTCGCGACAGAAGACTCTTTACTCGTGGTTGTTTAAAAGTGCAACAAGCTGTTCTCAACAATGATATCAAAACAGAGGTAGGGATAATCAAACTATGCTCAATTCATTATAATTTTTGTATTCATAATGTACTGAAATTATAGGCTGAGGGGGCGGGACATTTGACCAATCAGAAACAGAGGCGGCACGCTAACCAATCAGAGCAGACTGGGCTCTGGTTTCGGACAGAGGGTAAATAGAGGTGGTATAGCACAGGAAGTATGAGAAAAATGAAGACCTTTTTGGACATTAGAGTCTCAAAATACAAATATGAACCCGAAAATGTGCATTACCGGGCCCTTTAATGAAGCTTATGCTTGAAGCTCTAAAAAAATCAGAAAACATGTTTCATTACAGGGCTGTAAGATGCCGTCCATACATTTTAGCTGCAGCTTATCTAACCTACAGACTCCCTTTCACACTTGCTACTGTTGGAATCAGTTGCAGCTCAAACTTTGCCGAGATGTAATAATATAATATAACACTTTATCAGCCAAACCTCCTACGGGACTATTAAAAATGAAAAGAGTCTCTGGCAACCTTGTTAGCTATATCTACCTCCTCCTTATTCTTTGGCATTCTTTCATATTCTCCCGCTCACTTCTACTTCTTACTCTCACTCTCCTTTTCTCATGTTATGCTCACACAACTGGATTTTATTTCTGCTGAGCGGAGAAGGTGCGAGATGAAAGGGAGAGGGAAGTGGTGGTATATGAGCGCAGCCAGTCGGGCGGTACATATTCCATAATGCCTAAAGCAACACGGAGGACCTTTAGAGTCAGACGTCTTTTAATTACTATATATTATCCTGAATAATGTGGTAATGGTGCACATGAGCTGAGTAAACAATGTGTTAGGGAGACAGCATAAGAGTAACATTAAAGAAAAAGAGAAGAGTTTCGGGATAATGATATTCTTCCGTATTTTAACAATAGATATTGACATTCAGACTCTCTGTGTGTGTGTGTGTGTGTGTGTGTGTGTGTGTGTGTGTGTGTGTGTGTGTGTGTGTGTGTGTGTGTGTTTGGCAACCAACAGAAAACAGACCAGACATTTAAAACCATCTCACGCCAGTCTGATCCAATCGACCCATTTCTATTTTGAGTGTGTGTGTGTGTGTGTGTGTGTGTCTGTGTGTGTGTGTGTGACAAGGCAGGAAGAGGCATTCCCATAGGAGCAGTCCTCCTGAGTGCCAGACATTGGGGGGTTGGGAGTAAGACACACACACACACACACAATTTTGTATCCAAGAGGCCACCTCCACCTCCGAAACGAAAACATAAGATTCAAATATTTTTGCTGAATATAGAAAGCTCTAACACTTGCAGTGATCGGGTTTCTAATGCGTCACACTGTGATACTTCTCGAAATGACCCACATTATAACCAAACATTCATTAAGACAATAACGCAAGTCAGTGTAATGAGGACATCTAGATGCTGTGACACAATTGTGCAAAATGTAACTTTTTGGAGCACTTTTATTTTTTAAATGTAAATAAAAAATAACCAATCAGAGCAGACTGGGCTCTGGTTTCAGACGGAGGGTGAAAAGAGCTACTGCAACACAGTCACAAATAAAGCACTTTTTGAACATTAAAGCATGTACAAATTTCACCGTAGCGACGCAAAATAGAAATATGAACCTAAAAATAAGAAGAATGTGGATCTTTTAAATAAATGCCAATATTTCTAGCCACTTAATTATGAATCCAGCTCTTTAACCGCTTAATTAAACAACCCAGAGTACCAAGGTGTATGCAATCTGACAGATATCATCCATCTTCTCTAAACGCTGCTCAGATTTCCCCCAGGAATAACGCAAATGTTAGTCCTGATCAGCTGTCCTGGACCAGGTCCTGGTGTTAGCCGACTCTTTAAACTCAGTGGCCTTAAGGACCCAGGAGCCAAACACTACCTTACCCTGTCTCCTGCCAGACAGGAGGAGGAGGAGGAGGAGGAGGAGGAGGAGGAGGAGGAGGAGGAGGAGGAGGAGGAGGAGGAGGAGGAGGAGGAGGAGGAGGTGAGTGGAGACAGCAAACCACATTCCCAAGACAATGGATGGTCTGTGGGACTTGCTGAAACTCTCAGGGCCCTGGGGCACTTTGGGGAAAGGGGGAAACGTAGAGGTAGAAAGTCAGAAAGGAAGAGAGAAGGATATTAAGAAGAGTGAGACAAGAGGAAAGAGTCAAAAGTAAATAAAGGGAAGCAAAAACAAAAAGACAGAGTGGCCGTAATAGGGAGGAGGTGTCAGAGAAAGGGAGTGTTGGCACTGTTGTAGGGAACTGATAAGGAGAAAATGGGATAAAGGGGAGGGGGCTGCTTTCAGTTACACAGGGAGAGAGAGTGAGGGGAGAAAAGAGCTGACTGTAACTGCTGTTCCTTTAGTTCACCTTTGAGCACTTTAGTTCAGTCGCTACTCGTGTTTCAAGTGTATGCCACACTTCACGTCATACAAACCATAAGTATCAGCAAACATCTACGTCAACCTCCTACTCCGGGATTTCCCCCAGGAAATAGTTGAGGATAAGTCGTGTGCCACCAATCTTTTATCAGATTTCTGTGTGAAATAACAACACTGTTCTCTAGGTTCATTTTCTGTTTCATAAAAGTGAATTAATCTGGTTTCATAGTTAGTGTAGACTTTCTTTTCACCATGTTGTGGCCTAGCTCCTCTGTGGGGAAACCTGTAATTACAGAAGAAACGGAGTTTTTCTGACAGCTATGCAGCTACAGTACAGTCACTTGAAGCTGAGTCCAAAACACAGGAAGCAAACTAAAGGCAAAGAAATTGGAATATAAAATCCAGCACATACAGCTATACCGTTAATTTGGCTGATTCAAATCAGCTACCTGGTTTAACTTGCAAAAGTAAAAAAAATAAGCACATTTTCCCGATTATGCTTGGTGTTATATGTTATTTTTATCAAACCAAATGAAGGCAAAATGACGTTGGAAGCAGGAGATTTCACTGTACCATACACTTAGTAGTCGGTACAAATACCCGTGAAAGTCTACGATTGTTAATGCAAATATGAACAGTAAAAAGCAAACCAAACACTCCCATTT
>NC_047506.1:6721270-6723770 GCF_902827115.2 Pseudochaenichthys georgianus | reverse complement strand
ACTCAATTGGACCCTTTCTCGGTTTTATAATTTGTCCATATCAGTCTTCTTCCAGCCGTTAATCTTTCTGTAGTTTGTTATATCGTTTTTAGTGCATGTAAATGGTCTGCAAAGGCTAAAATCCCAAAGTTCCCTCGAGATGGAGTTTCTCTCCCAACCGCCTTTTACTTTTGGTTTTTCTCCATCTTTGACCGATAGGCAGTTTAAACTGAAGCACTTAAAGGTTTCTACACATTTGTCAAAAGCAGCCATGTACTTTCAACATATGTGTAATATATCAACAAAGTCCCTCCAGCGGAAAGGAGGTTTTTACTACAACAAACCATCAGCTCTTTTCACTGATTAACACGACTTCAAACCGGAAAGTCCTACTGGGTGAGTGACGTCAGTCAAATCTGCAGACTCTCAGCTCTACATGGTTTTTAAGAGACGGTGGGAGAGTTTTCTGGCTGTGACATTAGTCCAAACATGTTCAGTCGCCTTCATCATTTGCTCCTGTGATCCACAAAAAGGAACATTTAGTTCTTAAAATGAACAAATTGAATTCTACCAACACATAATTAACACATTTGTTTGACTGTTTCTCCTACTGTGTCTGTGTCTCCAACATGTCAAATTAAATTAAAATTAAATTTTTAAGAGTCATACCAGGTTTTATGATGGTAGCTTTATCTCTGTCAGAAGTGAGGATTTTTGTTTTTTATTAGCCAAGATGCAGTCGAAACAGGTGGGTTTTCAGTCTGCTCAGAAGATGTGTAGGCTGTCCTGATATCAATGTGGAGCTTGTTCCGTTATTTTGGATCATAAGAGTGTGAGATAGGACAGTGACAAACATACACACGGACACACAAGGCGCACACATTTACACACAAACCTGGACCACATCGTGATTATTCGTCCCTGAGAGGATAATTTACACACATGCTTGCACACACTTTAACACACACGCCGGCTTCCTGCCTCCCCTCTTCTTTATGTTAAACCTGCACAGAAACAGACCCGCGAGGAGAAATGGGGTCGTTTGCCTCCGTTATCTCGTTTTCTCTACAACACCCCCCTTCCCCACCACCTCTTTACACTCCCTTTTCTCTTTCTACCCCTTGCTTAACTTACTCCCGCTACTCTCTCTCTCTCTCTCTCTCTCTCTCTCTCTCTCTCCCGTTCCCCCTCCCCCATCAGCCCTCAGCCAATGGCGTCTGGGTGTCAGGCAGCTCAGAGAAGCTGTTGTCATGGTGACGGGGCTCCTGTCTGTGCTCTGTCCCTCAGGCATCCCAGATCCAGAAAAGCAGCATCGTGTTTACGTGAGAGGAGAGGAGAGAGGAGAAGAGAGAGGAGGAGAGGAGGAAATAATAAGGGGGAGGGGAGGAGGAAGAGGAGGGAGGAAGAAAACAGTTATGGGGATAGACGTGAGGGAGAGAGAAACTGCCCCACTTTGACCAGCTTTTGTTCTGCTGCGTCTTCCAGTTTAAAGGCCTTGCATGCATGTGTGTTTATGTTCATCTCTGCACTTTAAATAACACACTGCAGTTTGTCATATATCCATTGTTTCGTTTTTGTTTATTTTGTATATTTAAATTTGGTGTGAAATACTTGTCTTTACCCGTGATAATGCAAAATCGTTTTTTTGTGAAATATTTTCTTCTTACAACTTATTTTCTTTTGTTGTTTAGGTTCATCTTGGTTAATTTATCACATCTCTGCAGCTCTACATGTTCAAATGTAAAAAAAACTGCAGTTTGTCACATGTTATTAATTGTACATAGTTTTTTGGTTTCTTTTGTGAATTGAGTGGGTGTGAATATGTTAAGTCTTTATAATTCTTTAATGCTAAATAGTTTTATTTGTAATATATGTTATTTCATAATCGTTATGTTGTTTATGTTTGCACCAGACACCAAAGCAAATTTCCCCCGTGGGTAAACGTACCACACACACACACACACACACACACACACACACACACACACACACACACACACACACACACACACACACACACACACACCACACACACACACACACACACACACACACACACACACACACACACACACACACACACAATTGGCATGTATGTTTAAAATGGCTATTGCCACATGTATCGTTAAGAAGTATGTTCAGTGATCTTCTTCTTTTTACTTTGTTGTTGCCACACCTTGTAAAACATGCTTTGGCAATGCTATGTTTTAGATATGATCATGCCAATTCATCTCCTTTGAATTTGAATTTGTGTGTGTATTTTTGTTTGTGTGTGTGTCAGAGTTTCCGCTAGGATTTTTTCTCGCCGGTCAAATGTCCGGGCAGAATTTATTTTACCGGACTAATTTGAAACTTACCGGTCATATTTCAATAATAATAATAGTTGTGTAGCAGAGTTTCCGTTAGCAGGTAATTACCGGACTATGAGCAGATATGCTTCAGTTTAAAACTCAGTTCACGGGCTCATTTTTATATTGCTTCAGTTTATAATCGTAACAGATCGAAAAATTCAGATTCATTT
>NC_047506.1:6690526-6721170 GCF_902827115.2 Pseudochaenichthys georgianus | reverse complement strand
ACACACACACACAACACACACACACACACACACCACCACACACACGCACCACGCACCACACCCACACACACACACACACACACACCACACACACACCCACACACACACACACACACCACACACACACACACACACACACACACACACACACACACACACACACACACCCACACACACACACACACACACACCACACACGTGAAGATAAAGGCTAGGAAAGATTTAAATAAAGAAGAAGAAGGTGCCTCTTTTCTGGTTTGGTCCAGGTTCCTTGAATTAATAGTGGAGGTAAACATGATTACTGTTTGCATGGAGAGGGGGGTATTTTCACACACACACACACACACAGCTCTTGGCCCCCACCTCATCCAAGTCAGACTCCCTTCTTTCTCCACCTCCACACCCCAAACAGACAGACCAGTCTGGGCTGTGCAGCGCTGCACATCCACACACGACCCCCCCTATCCCAGCTTCTGGTTCTGATTTAAAAATCTCTCTCTCTCTCTCTCAGCATAATGTGTGTGTGGGAGAGAGAGAGTTAAACTCCTGCAAATGGATACACCAACACGTGTGCAAGTAGCCTGAGACATTTCTGCCCACAGTGTGAGTTTTGGAAACACACACACACACACACACACACACACACACACACACACACACACACACACACACACACACACACACACACACACACACACACACACACACACACACACACACACACACACACACACACACACACACACACCACACACACACACACACACACACACACACACACACACAGCATGCAGCACCCATGATCATATTCATGGAGACACATGCTCCCCCTCTTCAATGATTAGTCTAAATATGCCAGTGATCACAGAACGGCAGGAAGGACCAGTACACATGGAGCCACACACACACACACACACACACACACACACGCACGCACGCACGCACGCACGCACGCACGCACGCACGCACGCACGCCCACCACACACACACACACACACACACACACACACACACACACACACACACACACACACACACACACACACACACACACACACACACACACACACCCCTCTCTCTCTTTGCCCACACACACACACACACACACACACACACACACACACACACACACACACACACACACACACACACTATTCATTTGCTGTTCCCCCCTTCGAGCAGTGCCGGCAGGCTGCCAAGCTACACATAAACACAGTGCATTGCATTTCACAGCTTTCTCGGCAGGTACAGTAATGCCACCACTGGAAAATATTTCAGCCACATCAGCGGCTCGCTCGCTCTCATTCGGAACCGGGGCTTCTGAAACTCTGACGCTTTCACCATCAAGTCACATCAGCGAGGAATGAAAAACCCGATGTGCGTCCAAATTAGAGCACGAGGAAAAGAAAGTGATTTCATTATTTATAAGTACTAATATTGGTTTCAATTACAAATGTTAGCTTAAGAGTCATGCAGCAACTGGAGAATATGTTTGTATCTTTATTCTGTCTTTTACATGATTGTTTTTTTATTATGTAGTCGTTCTTTTTCGGTTAGACAAAACAAATGAAACTCAATTGGACCCTTTCTCGGTTTTATAATTTGTCCATATCAGTCTTCTTCCAGCCGTTAATCTTTCTGTAGTTTGTTATATCGTTTTTAGTGCATGTAAATGGTCTGCAAAGGCTAAAATCCCAAAGTTCCCTCGAGATGGAGTTTCTCTCCCAACCGCCTTTTACTTTTGGTTTTTCTCCATCTTTGACCGATAGGCAGTTTAAACTGAAGCACTTAAAGGTTTCTACACATTTGTCAAAAGCAGCCATGTACTTTCAACATATGTGTAATATATCAACAAAGTCCCTCCAGCGGAAAGGAGGTTTTTACTACAACAAACCATCAGCTCTTTTCACTGATTAACACGACTTCAAACCGGAAAGTCCTACTGGGTGAGTGACGTCAGTCAAATCTGCAGACTCTCAGCTCTACATGGTTTTTAAGAGACGGTGGGAGAGTTTTCTGGCTGTGACATTAGTCCAAACATGTTCAGTCGCCTTCATCATTTGCTCCTGTGATCCACAAAAAGGAACATTTAGTTCTTAAAATGAACAAATTGAATTCTACCAACACATAATTAACACATTTGTTTGACTGTTTCTCCTACTGTGTCTGTGTCTCCAACATGTCAAATTAAATTAAAATTAAATTTTTAAGAGTCATACCAGGTTTTATGATGGTAGCTTTATCTCTGTCAGAAGTGAGGATTTTTGTTTTTTATTAGCCAAGATGCAGTCGAAACAGGTGGGTTTTCAGTCTGCTCAGAAGATGTGTAGGCTGTCCTGATATCAATGTGGAGCTTGTTCCGTTATTTTGGATCATAAGAGTGTGAGATAGGACAGTGACAAACATACACACGGACACACAAGGCGCACACATTTACACACAAACCTGGACCACATCGTGATTATTCGTCCCTGAGAGGATAATTTACACACATGCTTGCACACACTTTAACACACACGCCGGCTTCCTGCCTCCCCTCTTCTTTATGTTAAACCTGCACAGAAACAGACCCGCGAGGAGAAATGGGGTCGTTTGCCTCCGTTATCTCGTTTTCTCTACAACACCCCCCTTCCCCACCACCTCTTTACACTCCCTTTTCTCTTTCTACCCCTTGCTTAACTTACTCCCGCTACTCTCTCTCTCTCTCTCTCTCTCTCTCTCTCTCTCTCTCCCGTTCCCCCTCCCCCATCAGCCCTCAGCCAATGGCGTCTGGGTGTCAGGCAGCTCAGAGAAGCTGTTGTCATGGTGACGGGGCTCCTGTCTGTGCTCTGTCCCTCAGGCATCCCAGATCCAGAAAAGCAGCATCGTGTTTACGTGAGAGGAGAGGAGAGAGGAGAAGAGAGAGGAGGAGAGGAGGAAATAATAAGGGGGAGGGGAGGAGGAAGAGGAGGGAGGAAGAAAACAGTTATGGGGATAGACGTGAGGGAGAGAGAAACTGCCCCACTTTGACCAGCTTTTGTTCTGCTGCGTCTTCCAGTTTAAAGGCCTTGCATGCATGTGTGTTTATGTTCATCTCTGCACTTTAAATAACACACTGCAGTTTGTCATATATCCATTGTTTCGTTTTTGTTTATTTTGTATATTTAAATTTGGTGTGAAATACTTGTCTTTACCCGTGATAATGCAAAATCGTTTTTTTGTGAAATATTTTCTTCTTACAACTTATTTTCTTTTGTTGTTTAGGTTCATCTTGGTTAATTTATCACATCTCTGCAGCTCTACATGTTCAAATGTAAAAAAAACTGCAGTTTGTCACATGTTATTAATTGTACATAGTTTTTTGGTTTCTTTTGTGAATTGAGTGGGTGTGAATATGTTAAGTCTTTATAATTCTTTAATGCTAAATAGTTTTATTTGTAATATATGTTATTTCATAATCGTTATGTTGTTTATGTTTGCACCAGACACCAAAGCAAATTTCCCCCGTGGGTAAACGTACCACACACACACACACACACACACACACACACACACACACACACACACACACACACACACACACACACACACACACACACACACACACACACACACACACACACACACACCACACACACACACACACACACACACACACACACACACACACAATTGGCATGTATGTTTAAAATGGCTATTGCCACATGTATCGTTAAGAAGTATGTTCAGTGATCTTCTTCTTTTTACTTTGTTGTTGCCACACCTTGTAAAACATGCTTTGGCAATGCTATGTTTTAGATATGATCATGCCAATTCATCTCCTTTGAATTTGAATTTGTGTGTGTATTTTTGTTTGTGTGTGTGTCAGAGTTTCCGCTAGGATTTTTTCTCGCCGGTCAAATGTCCGGGCAGAATTTATTTTACCGGACTAATTTGAAACTTACCGGTCATATTTCAATAATAATAATAGTTGTGTAGCAGAGTTTCCGTTAGCAGGTAATTACCGGACTATGAGCAGATATGCTTCAGTTTAAAACTCAGTTCACGGGCTCATTTTTATATTGCTTCAGTTTATAATCGTAACAGATCGAAAAATTCAGATTCATTTTTCAATAAATGATTCCACAAACAACAAACAACATAATTATTACATTCAAACAAACTACTTGTAGTAGATAACGTACATTATTCAGAAGTTTACATCAACTTTGAATAATAACACGGGAGAAACTGATCCTCTCCCTCCCTCTCTCTCTCCTGACAGCACGTCAGTTTCTCATGCAGCTCGCTAAACAGAGGGCGGGGCTTCAGGTGATCCTGCAGAGCTGCGTGTCTCGGTCAGACTCAGCAGCTGATCTGATCTCTCTTGCTCCGGTTACACTTCACTCGCGTTTATGTCCATATCGATCAGATCCAGCTCTCCTGATCGGCCTTTATAGAGAGCACCGATCAAACTATTAAGAGTGAATATCGGCCGATAATGACCGGCGGCCGATCGATCGGAGCCTCCCTAATTATTACCAGACATTTTGACCGTCAGGTTTTGAATTTACCGGTTTTTTATAAATTTTACCAGCTAAAAACCGGTAATTACCGGCTAACGGAAACCCTGGTGTGTGTGTGCCTCACATGGCCCTGTAGCAGGGGCGGATCTACGGCAGCTGCCCCCCCCCCCCCCCCCCGTAGAGCCTTGCCCCCCAGCTGCCCCCCTAACTTTTGTTTACTAAAACAAACCTACACTATTTCGACAAGCTTCTCAAGCAACGAAACAAGCATTACATTAGTTAAAAGTGAATCATTTTAAATATAATTTTAGGCCCGTTAAAAACGTAGCTACGGCCCTGCATTAAACTGCGGAGCGTTGTTCACACAGACCGCGGCTCACACCGCTGCAGAGAGGGAGCGAGCTGTCCCAGCACCTATGGATCAGCTTCCCCTGGGAGCATTTCCCTTTCCACTAGTTTTGTTTTTACTAAGGACGAGAGCTTGAAACTAAATATTAATAAAACGCTGCCGTTTGAATCGATAGCGTTTAACAGCCGGGCGCTGTTTGGGGCGTTACGTTACAAAATACTACGCAGACAGCGCTAGCTGGGAGATCGATCACTTTGCTAAACTACGCGGTAGCCTACTATTAAATCCACGTAAACTACACATCACAGCCATGAGGCCAGATCAATGAAACCAGGATACATCCTTTACCGTAAAAACTGGATCCAAACACAGCTGCCTGTGTGCGCTTGATCAATACTTTCTGATGTCATATTTATGATATGCTACATATTAGCTAGGCTACATGGCCCTAACGTGTAAAGTTACACAAGCATTTGTACCAGTGCTTTTCACAAGTAGACTCTTGCAGGCCAGAGTATAGGAGTGATTCAACAACAACAAAAAGACATATCTGAGAAGTGATCAGGACGAACAGAAAGAGGAAAAGGAAAAGAGAGTTCACTGAAGGAGGGTCAGAGCAGGAGGAAAAGGAGGAGATGAAGAGACCAGGAGGGTCAGAGCAGGAAGAAGCCAGGAGGAGATGAAGACATTAGTGAAGAAGAAGAAATGTATGTGAGGAATAAAGATGAAGTATCAGAAAGAGGGACAGAGGGACAGAGGCAGGGATCAGGAGGCAGATGAAACTCCAGCTGGACCACATGGTATGTTCTTATTCCATTACATGTTCCATTACAGCAGCTCAATCTAGCAGCTCTTAGTATTGACAAATATTGATTGAAATGTGTTGCTGCACAGGTCACCTTTAGCTCTCTGAAGAGATGGGTGATGCCATTTGTGTACTTAATTATAACTAAGTACTTACAGTATGCAGAATTAGAGTATTCCCTGAATCGGGTGCCTTTTGGGTCTTTATATCTTTGAAAAATTAAACTAAAATGTTTGGTCATAACATCTGGTAGTGGACTACTTACATTTTCCCACCTCAGGCACAACATATAAATAATTACTAGGAATTTAATTGAAACAATTTAACCGGGTTGAAGTTTTTGACAAAAAGTAGGCATGAGACCTTGTTTAGCTAAGATATGGCACCACATGGAAATCAAGGACATTACAAAATTGTAATATTTTGCAAAACTATTGCTTATTTTGTAATAAACAATTATTTACTATTATTAATTCATATAACAGAGTTGAAATGTTGAGCTTGTCAATCTTAATCTGAAAATACAAAAACTGAAATATAGGTAAGAGAAGAAACTGACACTTTTGTGATGTAATTCCCTCAATGCAGATCACACATGGACTGATCCATTATTTTAATAGGAGGGTAAATGGTATGGCGTGACGGGGTTGAAACAAACTGAGGGACGTGTGTGTCAATATTGCAATTTCATAGATAATTCAAGTATTTTTTCAGAATTTATTTTTGATCAGTTAAAGTTGACAAGCATATGATTATATTAGCAGCAACATTTTGGAATAATTGGCCATTTTGATTTGTTTAATATTAAATTAATATGTAATAATGCTTAGTGAGCACATGCAAATATGTCTGTCTAATACTAAGACAACACATTTTTTAAAAACAAAATATATATTTAGTTTTACATTGTAATTCAAAACAACCTGTTCCATTAATTAATTGCTTTAAAATACATTTTGTAGTTTCCTTTCATTTAAAATGGTTGAGGTAAGCTTGGGGGACTCAAAGGGCACCCGATTGTTTGTCTGAACACCTTGTTTCTCTTGTGTATTAAGAACACTTGTGTTAGGGCATGAATTAACAATAAATAGGTTATATACAGTATAAAATACCAGGTACTGTCCGCCCTCCCAAGCCATCCTGGCATGACCTCTTGCCCCCCCTTTGCCACCCCATGTAAAATGTTCTAGAACCGCCACTGCCCTGTAGACACCCAGGCATCTCACACCCCTATTCCTGGCACCTCCACCCAATATCTGACCTTTCCTGGACTCCAGCATGCAGACCCACATGGGCCTGACCCCGCACACAATCACAGCTCTTTTCACACACACACACACACACACACACACACACACACACACACACACACACACACACACACACACACACACACACACACACACACACACACACACACACACACACACACACACACACACACACACACACACACACACACACACACACACACACACACACACACACACACACACGATCATGTAACCAGCCCAAAACACTTGCACCTGGTGTGGCCCAAAATAAAGTCCCTAGGCCGACATGTTGGGGGGCCAGAGTTAACCAGTATGCCTCAAAAAACCCACACAAACACAGACACACACACCCACACAGACACACACACCCACACACATT
Source organism: Pseudochaenichthys georgianus (assembly GCF_902827115.2). NCBI lineage: Eukaryota > Metazoa > Chordata > Actinopteri > Perciformes > Channichthyidae > Pseudochaenichthys > Pseudochaenichthys georgianus. The sequence continues at coordinate 6,713,879 of NC_047506.1, read as the reverse complement.
CACAGTCCAGATCATTTATCTCCAGGGGGCATGCTGATTGGTCGATGCCATCGTGCCCTGACCATGACACTCGCAGTATGGGGGTTTGCTTTCCTACATTTTATTGCTTTACAGTGTGTGTGTGTGTGTGTGTGTGTGTGTGTGTGTGTGTGTGTGTGTGTGTGTGTGTGTGTGTGTGTGTGTGTGTGTGTGTGTGTGTGTGTGTGTGTGTGTGTGCAAAAAATAAACAGAACTATCCCAACAGAGCAGGTGTTTAGGCAGCGTACAATGAGCCCCCTCAGCTCCTGGTTCGTATGTTACTCAGCACCTAATATGTTGCTTATGTCACTCAGTTCTTTAAATTGCTCTTGGGTTAGGTTAGCTTACTCATCCCTTTGTTGTACCTGCTATGCCACTTTTGCTGTAGCACTATAAATGTCCCTGTTGAACCAGAATCAGTTTTTTACAGGTTTACACATACAAGGCATTTGCTTTGGTATAAGTGGTGCAGGACTAATAAAGGAATTGTTCTTCTGATTCTTCTTCTTCTGTATCAGAGTTCGCTTTATGTGGTCCTCCACACACATGACTTGTCCTCCCTTTTCACAGGACAATCCAGCACATTAATTGCAAGGTAAACAAGTGAAGAGGAGCGTCGCCCCCCTCAGGAGCCGTTTCTCCTCTCCTCCCTCCCTCCCTCCTGTTCCTCTTGTCTTTTCTGAGGTTGGTTTAAGCCCCCCTTCAGAATCTGAATCTGGACAAGCACTAGTTGGAAGCTAATCTGACTCGCCGACTGGACCCCTCCTTCGGAACGGCACAGCGGGGAGGATTGATGAAAGGAAGGCTGATATGAGGCAAACAGAGCCGCAGACGCAGCCTCAGACTCCGTGGGGCTGCGTTCAGAACTGTACAAGCAGGCATTTAGGATATTAGAACAACATCTTCCGACTAGCCCTCGTTATTCGAGCTCAAGGCTGCTGTCCACTTTTAACATCCTGTTTCTTCAAGGCCAAACCTTTTAACTGCAACATTACAATTAAACTTAGATCAATAAAGAACTGCAATAAAATGTGCTTCTATTGGAATAAAGAGAGAGAAACCCGGAGGGCCATCCTGTCTTATTTACTTTTTTCAGCATAACTGTCATCTCACTAATATAAAATAATAATGAAATACATTTAAAAAAGTGCCAATTAACATTGTTAAAAATAAAAAAATTCTCTCAGCTCAGCTCAAGCTTCAGTTTGGTTAACTCAATAATGTCTCTATAAACAATTATCTTTTTTACTGCCCAGCTGCCAACAATCAATATGAGTGAAGAGCTGATAAAAATGTTGACATGCTTATCATAGTCACCTTAAATCATTACCATACGCTCACAGCTATTAAGATTTATTAACAGCAGCAAGTGATTAGAGGACTATTTTAACCCAGAGTTTTAACTCTCAGGCTATTGCCCGAGAAGGTTGCACCTGTAACCTGAAAGACACTACTCAGGGATATGAAACTCAATTACCACTACATTTTTCAATTAAACAGCAAACTACATTTGTTAATCCATAAATGTATTTACAGTAACTCTCCATAAAGGATGATTGAATTGACCACCAATCAAAAATAAGGATCTATTGTAATCCCAATATGTTTTACAGTGCATTCACCTTACTACTGCCTTCACTTGACTACCAACAGTTTGGAAAGCCTGATAACCAATTCAGTGATAACAACGTATTTGCTAAATCTTTGTAAATGTATTAACACAGGGACCAGCATTGACATGTTTTGTCTAGTAGAATGACACCAAATCCAAAGCCCTCTTGTGCACCCCTACTGTTAATCGCACCATTATCCTCGCGCGTCATGTTCAAAATTCAAGCGATTAAAAATAGCAATAAAAACACAAACACAATTGACCTGCAGCTGACAAAGAAGAATCCGGTGCTCTGCTCGTTGAACTGAAACATTTGGCGAGGCCTCAGCCTGAGCACTAACCGTGGATGAAAGCTGCGTGAGTTTGAATGACTTTGACAAGATGGAGTAAAACGAGATTTTGATGTTTTCAGAATAAAGAAAGAGAAAAATCAAACCAAGGACGTTTTTTGTATTTTGTCTTTGAAACACATAACTGACTAATTGTCTTTTAATATCTGAGGAATATCTATTCATAGACTAAGACAGACGCACACAGAGGACAACTTGATGACAGATGGAAAGAAATTAGTGGCAAAGTAGCATTAATATTCCATCTCTTAATAACAACCAAAGCCGTTCCCCCACCTCTGGCATCGCACGCACGCACTCACTCACGCACGCACGCACGCGCGCGTTCCTGTGTATGTGCGTACAAACAGTCCTGGAGAGCATTTCTGCACAGCCCGAGACAAACAGGAAAACATCTCCGAATTCAACTGCTCCCTCTCTCCTCCCTCTTCCTCCTCTGCTTTTTTTTTTTTTTTTGCTCCAACAGAACCCCAACCCCCTCTACAACCTGGTCTCCTTCCCTTTCCTCTCCCCCTCCCCTCACCACACCCACCCACCCACCCAGCCCCGCTGCCCTCCAGCCCTGCAGCCTCACAGCAAAGTAGAGAGCAATCCCTTGGTGGGTCAGCCAGATTAAACTGCCACTGTAATCCGCTTGGCTTTCACCTCCTTGTCCTCAGTCAAGGAGAGAGGGAGAGAAAAAGAGAGGTAGAGGGAGGGAGGGATGGATGGAGAGGAAGAGAAGTGAGGTAGGTGGAGGACGATGAAGAGAGAGAGAAAGATATGGGGAAAAATGCAAGATATAATAAGGAAGAGAGACAGAGGGAATGTGGAGAGAGGAAACAGAGGAGGATGGGGGGGCAGAGTGGGGGGAAGTAGCTAAATGACAACAAGGGCATGGAGAGAAAAACAAGGAGTAGAAAAAAAGGGAGAGAAAGCCAGAGAAAGAGGCAGTGCAAGGCTAAATTAAAGGAGTATGAAAAGGAGGAAGTGAATAATGAATCTCATAAAGAAAAGATATTAAGGACGAATAAGAGTCAAATAAACTGTGTTACGAGACGCAGCGATGAAGGACAGAGGGTAATCCCGGCGGCAGAGCTTCTGCGGCGCAAAAAATGAAACAAAACAGGAAACGATGTCTAAGTACGCCCTCGTTTTCATGTAATGATGAAATGTGTTATGTGTGAAATTCGTAGGAAATGGCGGTCCCCCTCATCAGCACCGAATCACTCCCGTCATCTCACTCTGACCTGGTGAACAGCATCGGAGTGATCAAACATGACGGGCAACACGAGTGAATGAATGAGCAATGTTGGTGTAGACGTTGCAGATGAAGATGGCTCACGTTTCATTTAAAATATTATGGATTGTGTTCATTGTTGTTCAACTGTCTTTTGCTTTTAATCTGTAAAGCACTTTGAATCGCCACGTGCTGAAAAGGGCTATATAAATAAAATTCATTTATGAATAGAGAATGGAGGATCTGTGCTCGCATGGCTAATTTACACAAACAATTCAAAAGTATTTATCCTTTTAGAAAACATTATTAACAAACTATGTCCTACTAGTTTCAGAGTCGCAGTCATACGGTCACTTGCCGATTGATCAGTCCATTCTAGTATTCCCAATTTTAACTCAGTTTTTGGTCTCCACCTAAGGGGAATATCCTGCTCTTAAGCTGCTCAATGCTCCACTAAATAATGTCTAACTTTGTCTATTGTCACAAACAAGCCCTCTAGCCATTGTCCACCGTTGAATTTAAGATGCCCTATCGTAAAAAATGGTGTTATTTGAGATGTTAATTCTCATAAAAGCCAAATCACTGTGGCAAGTTTCAACAACTGCAGACCATGATGCTCATTTTTCAACCCGCCTCTAATTGGATTAAATTGTAAACATTGTGCAGAATCAGAGCCGCAAACAGAAAGCAGACTAAGCGCATGCCACGTGTAATTTGAAACATTGATGAGCATCTCAGCCCTTTTAATCAAGTTATATTGCAATCATGACCTTAATGCAAACAAGATAAACAAGTCCATTTGTGTACATGACAGTTTCAATAATCAGAGAATTGCCACCCTCTGGTTAAGTTCTAACAGTGAAGTGTGAATGCACTGAATCTCAAGGCCTCGTCTTAATGTACTGTATGCATAAATGGAGAATTCAACATCAAGTCAAAGTTAAGTGCGGAGAAAATGTCAAAGCAAAACATTGCGAATCTGTTATACCGGTATTAAAGTAAAAGAATCATATCAGTCATTCACTGGAGAACTATATTTAATGTGTCATTAAATGTACAATGTTTCAGTAAATCTGGAAGTAATCAAAATGAAGCCTCAAGTCTATGTAATAGATTGAGTCGAACAAAAATAAATGATTCAGTATCAGAAAACAACTGTCAATATCAATTGTGTTGTCTAATTTAACTATTCCAGTAATTAAACTTTCATTTAAATTCTGATTCATGTGAAGCTGAGTAGATCTACTCTGCAGACAACTTTATCATCTGTGTGTGTGTGTGTGTGTGTGTGTGTGTGTGTGTGTGTGTGTGTGTGTGTGTGTGTGTGTGTGTGTGTGTGTGTGTGTGTGTGTGTGTGTGTGTGTGTGTGTGTGTGTGTGTGTGTGTGTGTGTGTGTGTGTGTGTGTGTGTGTGTGTGTGTGTGTGTGTGTGTGTGTGTGTGTGTGTGTGTGTGTGTGTGTGTGTGTGTGTGTGTGTGTGTGTGTGTGTGGAGGGGGGGGAGCATGTCTGTTGGGTATATGGGGAAAGTGTTAAAGTGTGGAAAAGAAATAGAGTTAACAGGTATCACCCCCCCCCCCCCCTATCTGACATAACGGGGGTGATGAGAGAGGGAGGGGATGAGGGAGAAAGAGAGGGGAGAGGCAGGAAGAGGGAGGATATCCTGCGAGGAAAAGCTGTGATATATGAGCGGGCCACTTCAAACAAGCTGGGGGAGGGGGACTCTCCTTCTGCAATAAAACCAGGGGAGGCAGAAGGGGGAGAAGAAAAGAGTCAGGGAGATTTAAAGAGGGAGTTACAGTAGAAAAGTGGAAAGTTGGTGCCAGAGTAAATCTAAATGAGACTGGGGTTTCCCCATTTTCAGAGCACAGTAACTCATCGAAACGTAGAATAGACTGACCAGGCCTTGCCTCTCTGCACAGATCTGCAGGGGGCGTCTTTAATGCTGAAATTAGATCTGATTCTAAGGAAATGATTATAGGAAATGAGCTTAAAACAAAAGCTTAAACTATTATTTTGCTAATATCATGGTTTATCATTTGTAAAAATAACTGGCAATAACTTTGAATGTGTTGGTGTCATTATATATATATATATAAATATCTTACATTTTACCCACTTACAACTCCCTAAAATACCCCAAAATACACACATTTCTTAAGAAAGCACATTGTTATCATCTAGATTTTTGTAATTCCATCCAATCGCTGTGCCCAAAAAGGATGCTGACCACAACTTAACTGTTAAAATTATATTTTGCACCATCACAGCTCAGAAAATGCGCTTGAGTGCTGCTAAATATGCACCAATATCACTCAAAATTATAAAATATACTGTATCAACAAATGCTATATTTTCAATCAGTATTTTTGCATGTTTTACCTGATATCAATATTCAAATATACACTGATACATTCCAATATTTCTTCAACATAAAATGTGTCCTGATCATCAATAATTTAATAAATGTTACAACCTAACTTGACACTGAAAGCAAGCAAAACAAGAAATCCCACACACTCACACACGTGGACAAACACAGCCGTGCCCTACGAGAAGTGATTGATGATTTCAGGAAGGGGCTCTTTGGGCAGAGGAAGTCCAGTCTGGGTCAGACTTCATCCACACATCCAAACATGAGCACCATCTGCATGCACTCACAAATCACACTCTTAAGCCCTCCACACACACACAGGAACTCCTATACCCATTTCAACATGTGATACTGCGCCTCTCATGCTGTTTACTATATAATGTCTTTCCTCTGCTCATACAGCAGCAGTGTGAGTAGTGAGGGGGGGGGGTTCAGAGTCAACATGTGTGGAGCGAGTCGGCACAGTGTGCACTCTACAGTTTTAGGGCTCTGTGTGCCACTGTGGGCCAGCATGGGGCTGTTTCTGACAGCAGCCATTACAACAAATAATTGAACAGCAAATGAAGACAAATGATATGATTGCAGAGCACGTCGCAGCAGTCAATCCGCTATCTAGGTGGTTCCCATTCAAAGCCATTGATCAGCTTTACAACCTAAGTAGCCGGCCAGGCAACTAAATGGTGGCGATCAATGCTATTTAACAGTATATTGACTGCTGACTGGTTGCCCGAGATCAAAATAGAGGCAGGGGGATGAAGAAATAAGCAAATAGAGGAGAGGAATGAAAACACATGTGGAATCGGTTCCTTTGCTTCAGTGATGATAAATGGGAAAGAAAAACACTAAGACAGCAGAGAGCGCAGAGAAGGAGAGAGGTTGCACTTTGCTGTGAGCGGCTGAATGTGCATGATCATGTGCATTTAATATAGAAAGCAAGCAAGAAAGACAAAAAGAAAAGAAGCTGTGAATAAAGAAAGAAAGTTCAGTTTGCATACAGTCAGTGGAAGCTAAAGACTCTCTCAAGCGCCACATGTGACCAGATGTGCAAGTGTGTGTGTTCATGCTTCTCACACTCCCCAAAAAGCTTCCCTGCAAGGACTGCACAATTAATCAACATTTTATCAAAATAGCAACATGAACTGGTGCAACATCCAAATTGGAGGAACACATATTACGTATACTGTAATGAGTTAATAGTGTTTGTTTAAGGCTAAATATGTGATGAAATACCATTTTGAATGAATTATTGTGAAGCTGCAGGGATATAACGGCCCAATAGTATTGAACAGACTATCAAAGAAAACATATGATGCTAATTTCCAGGTTCATATTTGTATTTTGAGCCTCTACTGTGACATGTTTAAATGTTCAAAAAGTGCTTTATTTTTCACCCTCTGTCTGAAACCAGAGACCAGTCTGCTCTGAATGGTAAGCTGGCCGGCTCTGTTGTGATTGGTTAACCGCTTATGGCGCATTTCCACTACAGCGCGGTTTAAGCGTGCCGTGCCCGGCCCTTTTTTGGTTCCGTTTCCTCTAGGCGTAGTCCCGGCTAGCGGGTACTTTTTCACAGTTTTTCTGGCACTCCAAAATCGAGGTTCTTTCTGGGCCAACAACCGGGCTGAGTATGCTAAACTAGTGAGAGAATCGCTGGCAACTACAACACAATGAACATATTTTACCGTGATTTAATTGTAATACACGTTTCAAAATGATGCCGAAGTAACAACATACTGATACCGGTTATTAAAAACCATGAATTAATGCTTTGACAAGTCTGCAAACAAGACAGCAGGAAAAAAACCTTTTAAAATGCGTGTTTTCTAAATGGAGATCGGCTAAGCTAACACAGTATGCTCCGACCATCCACACTCACAACAACGGCCTATACAGACATAAATAAACCAGCGACTAGGGATGTAACGATATACCAAATATCGCGGTAAATAAACGTCCCAATACCGTCGTGAGACTGACAAAATCTACCGCGATTTATTTTCAAAATAAAAAAAATGTTAAACACTTTTTTTTGTTTTAAACCTTTATTTAATCAGGTGGTCCCATTGAGATCATCGATCTCTTTTTCAAGAGAGACCTGTCCAACATGGCAGCAAGTAGGTTACAACGTGAACATAAAACAACAGATAACACAAAAGGACATTGTATTTACAGGGCTACATTTACACACCTAGAGACATTGACAAGTACCAACAGTATATTTATATCTCGCCCTGTCAATAAGCCTCACCTTCTTGGCAAAAACTGTATTGTTTTTGAAGTGGTGGAGAGACAATCCACAGTTTGACCCACTGCTGTCACCCATGGCCAAAGCATATCTTTCTGTCCAACCCAGTCTCATGGCATTTCGATTCTATTGATTCGTGTTCACCAACACGATGTTCCACCTTTTTTTCGTGTTGCACAGCACGATTTTAAAAGCAATGTATTTCTACTGGTAATGTGTTTCGTTCCTGCAGCACGTCTTTTTCTCCGGTCGGGTCGTGGAAGACCGGAAGCTGTGTGGTTCATAAAAACATGTTCTTACTCAATATCAAGCCACAATTATTGCTTTTATTTTAAATCGTATAATTTCTGACTTTTGTTGCCGTCTGTGAGGAAAATAAATGGGGCTCAGAGCCTCAGGATACTGAAATCTGTATTTTTTAAATCTTTTTTTCCTTCTAATTTGTTATTATTTTCAAAATAACACACTGTTATTTACTCACCAATAACACACAATTATCCTTGCTTTTATTTATTGGTTTAATTCCATAATCTCGGGCTTTTTTGGCGTCCGTCAGGAACTGAATTTCAAAATAAAAATACACGGTTCGGCTGCATTACATATTACAGATCTGCCGTAGTTCTTTATTTATAGAGCCCTGATGAGAAGACCTTTGGAAAAATTGGAAGAAATGCAGCCGAAACTGAATACTTGACGTGGATCATAAATACACTGAACAAAAATATAAATGCAACACTTTTGTTTTTGCTCCCATTTTTCATGAGATGAACTCAAAGATCTAAAACATTTTCTATAAACACAGAATAACCATTTCTCTCAAATATTGTTCACAAATCTGAAAAAATCTGTGATAGTGACCACTTCTCCTTTGCCGAGATAATCCATCCCACCTCACAGGTGTGGCATATCAAGATGCTGATTAGACAGCATGATTATTGCACAGGTGTGCCTTAGGCTGGCCACAATAAAAGGCCACTCTGAAACGTGCATTTTTGCTTTATTGGGGAGGTCTGGGGGGGTCCGAAAACCAGGCAGTATCTGGTGTGAGGGGTAGGGGTGGGAGTAGAGTTAGGGTTAGGGTAATGTTGTGAATCGAGTGGCCCATGGTGGTGGTGGGGTTATGGTATGGGCAGGCGTATGTAATGGACGACGAACACAGGCCATTCACAACATTACCCTAACCCTAACCCTACCCCTCACACCAGATACTGACTGGTTTTCGGACCCCCCCCAGACCACCCCAATAAAGCAAAACTGCACGTTTCAGAGTGGCCTTTTATTGTGGAGGAGAAGGGCTCACTATCACAGATTTTTTCAGATTTGTGAACAATATTAGAGATAAATGGTTATTTTGTGTATATAGACAATGTTTTAGATCTTTGAATTCATCTCATAAAAAATGGGAGCAAAAACAAAAGTGTTGCGTTTATATTTTTGTTCAGTGTATATCAACAATTAAACAACATCTTCAATTTCTCTTCACACAATACGTCTCCTTGCAGTATCAACACTAATTCGGCTGACTTTTACATGATCTAATTCATAGATAGGTTATATTTACACCATAACGGTGCACAGCTGATATAAAAGGACTTGTAGTTTTTAAAGATATTACTGATTTTCTTTGAATATAAGAATGTAAATACTGAGTCTGAAATAGTATAGCAATATGCTGTAAAATTATGTGAAAGCATGAATAAAACTACACATCTTCAGATGTTGTACATACAAGTGTCCTACACTAATAATACAAAGTTATTATGGCTGTGTGTACCTTGTGTGCACCGCCTAGTGGTTAAAGCACATTATTGAATTATTGTTTTTATGTGTTCTATTTGATTAAAAAAATATTAAGAGTACATACTTTCATAGGGGGAAAGTAGAAGGTCTGTGATAGAAATATAGAATATCAAATATCAAGAAGATACTATAAGTGATCTCTACAATAAAACAGTTTAGTACAGGATGTACAAAGATATTAATAGGATGAGGTACAAAACAGAAAAACGAATTAACCTTTATTTAAACATTAAATAATACTTTAGATTAAGGTCTTCTTTTAAATAAGAAAAAACTTTGGGGCTATCTATCTACAGATAAATATTATTAAGCCTGACAAAGTACTTAACGTCTAATATATTGCTTTCCTGCAATGTTAACTATGTTGAAGCACTTATTTTAACTGATATTATACATATGGATTATACTCTTATGTATGTAGATAGTATAAGAAATGTGCAGAATATGACAGTTTAATGGTGGAGGTACACACATATTGATAGATGTCTTGTAATGCACTGTTGAGGAACCTGTGACCCAAGTTTTTCATTCATTGCATACACCGTAGTTGTGTATATGATATGTCAATAAACCTTTGAAAATCTTGAAATCTTGAAAGGGATGTGCAAAATAGCCATAATATACAGTCTTTAATTAACTATTAGTAGAGAATAACGAGTAATGAATATACTTTATTACTCGTTTGCATTCATGTCAATTGTAGATACATGTTTAGTCTTCTCAAGCATCCATCCATCCATCCATCCATCCATCTTCTCCCGCTTATCCGTGGTCGGGTCGCGGGGGTAGCAGTTCCAGCAGTTCCAGCAGAGAGCCCCAAACTTTCTTTTCCCTGGCCACATCAACCAGCTCTGACTGGGGGATCCCAAGGCGCTCCCAGGCCAGCGGAGAGATATAATCCCTCCACCTGGTCCTAGGTCTACCCCCTTGGTCTCTTCCCAGCTGGACGTGCCTGGAACACTTCCCTAGGGAGGCGCCCAGGTGGCATCCTAACTAGGTGCCCGAACCATCTCAACTGGCTCCTTTCGACGCGCCAACTATCAAATATCTCTCCTGATTGTTGGCACTTGACAATCACCTTACCTGAATTTTACTCAGGTGTAACTAAAGTCTGATTGTTTATTATTTATATTGTTTATTGTCGGGTTGTTTATATTTCACGTCATCAATCAGAATCGGCAAAGTAACTCAAATAAGTGTAGTTGAGTAAAAATACCAGGTTAACCTCTGAATTGTAGTGGAGTAGAATTACAAAGTAACAATGAGCTGTCATGTGGGTATATTAATGCTGCGCATTATGGACACAAGCGATTTTCACCCATTTATTAATTACATGTTTTACATTTGATAACACCAATGTGTTTAATACTGGCAACTTCTAATTGTGGGAAAAACGAAAACGTTCAGTCGAGACGTCCCATAGAACATTTTGCGAAACACAATAGCCAGCATGTGTAGTTCTGGGAGAGCATTCGATTCCAGTTTTGGATAGTCTGGCGTGGTTTCGTTCCATTTCAAACAGCTGTTTGACGCTCGGCGTAACCTTGGCGCACTGCCACTCCAATATCCAATCCCAGAGCTTGAAGATTAATCACGGGGACTGTAGTCCTAAACGATAGCTGGGGATTATGGGTAGTGTCGTGTCTTCGGCCATCCTAAACTCCTAGAGGCCTACGTCTGTTTCCGGTTATTTTTATTTTGAAATTCAGTTCCAGACGGACGCCAAAAAAGCCCGAGATTATGGAATTAAACCAATAAATAAATGCAAGGATATTATGGATGTTATTGGTGAGTAAATAACAGTCTGTTATTTTGAAAAGAATAACAAATTAGAAGGAAAAAAAGATTTAAAAAAATACAGATTTCAGTATCCTGAGGCTCTGAGCCCCATTTATTTTCCCCACAGACGGCAACAAAAGTCCGAAATTACACGATTTAAAATAAAAGCAATAATTGTGGCTTGATATTGAGTAAGAACATGTTTTTATGAACCACACAGCTTCCGGTCTTCCACGACCTGACCGGAGAAAAAGACGTGCTGCAGGCACGAAACACATTACCAGTAGAAATACATTGCTTTTAAAATCGTGCTGTGCAACACGAAAAAAAGGGGGAAATCGTGATGGTGAACACGAATCAATAGATTAAAAATCGTGTTGGTGAACACGAAATGCCGTGAGACTGGGTTGCTCTGTCCCACTGAGGTGGCGTTAGACTTTTTCGCTGTCCGTCATTTTGACAGACAGGATCGTAAAATGTCCGTCATAATCCCTTATTACCCGTCGGGTCTGAACAGTTCACGAGAGAGCACGCTCGTGAAATGTCAACGGGGGGGGGGGGGCGGTGTTATGCCGTGTGTGCATGCACCTCGCGGGAGCGCGCACAGCGTAAAGCAAAACCTCCCAGACATGTGTTGATCTGTACGGCAAAGTACGGTTTGGAAACTATATCATTTCCTTTTGGAGGGCATGCATAACACGGCATAACACCAGAGCCTCGCTGCGGGGAAACGTTGGCGCTGTTCCGAGTTTGTTCTAATCTGTCAAAATGACAGACTGCTTTCAGATTTTTCCGTCATTGTTAAATAAAATATTCAGTTAACGCGACCACTGCTGTCCCAGCAACATCAGTAGGCTACCAAGCGAGAGAGTTTTTTCCAGAGCAGGGGATATTGTAAATGCCCAAACATCCCAGCTTATAAATACCTGGAAATGTGGAAATTCTCATATTCCTAAAAACCTGTCTGATGATGCCGAGTGAGTGACTAGTGAGTTTGAGTTGAGTTACTTGAAAAACTAAAGTGAAACTTGATTTATTTTATTGCAGGGTCTGATTATTAAATGTCCTTGTTTATTTGTGAGATGCAGTGGCACAAAGAAAATGCCTACTTTGTTTGATAGTACTGTAGGTACAAAAACAGTGGTTTTCTTGTTCCAGTCTGTTACTGTCACTTTGTTTTTGACACTTTAAAATACTGTATTCCTACTAAAATGCTGTACAAATCAGAATTATTATGTAATAAAGAAACATTTTCCGAGTAAAAAAAAATGGTATTGGAAAAAAAAAATTGTATTTTTTTTCTTCCCTTTATTATTCAATATCGCGATAATTACCGTACCGTGGACTTGTTATCGCGATATTATCGTACTGTGAGTTTTTGGTATCGTTACATCCCTACCAGCGACTGTATTCGCCATGACACAGACAGTCTGTGGTTTGTACTTGTTTCACTTGTGTCTAGTTTCTGAACAGATATGAGGAGCGGTGAACAGCTAACGGCTGATGTTGGTTTTGTGTTTCGCATTGAAGGTGACGTCACGGCTCCGCCTACACTGCGTTACTATAGATACTACCCCAGTTCCTAAACTGTAATGGAAACGCAGCATAAAGTGAGCCTGGCCTAACAAGGCCTAACAAGGCCTATCGAGGCCTAGCCATGCCGTACTAAGCCGAGCGAGGCCCTGCAGTGGAAAAGCGCCATTAGAGATGTCCTTCAAACAGGGTCCCTTTAAAAAATGAGCAATGCCGTGAACTATATCACAATTGCATCATCAGTGAAAATACTTGCAATTAGTACTTTTTTCCAAGTCGTACAGCCGTATTCCATGCACACCTGAAATCTCCATATATTAGTCATGGTGTGGGGAAAAAAATCAGCTCATCGAGGAAGAACCTGTGCAGAATCAGCCGGTACTTTTCTGCTCCCCTTTGATCAGCCAATCCTTGATGGAGCTTTTCAAGTGGAGCACAAGCTGGCACATCACAACAGACACTTGCATCGCAATTACATCCTTTTGACGGCACGCTCCTTCGAAAGTGTTTCCACTGTTTGTGTTTACAATGCAACCACAAGACTTTGGCCACCTGTCAGAAAAATGGTGGCCTTTAACTGGAGAGAGGGCTTTGTTTCAGTGTGGCTGATCACATGGCTGTTGTGATCATTAGTTAATGAAAATGAGCAAAGTGCGGGTTGATACTCCTAAAGATTGACTTCAATCCAGCAGAGAGAGACTGATGTGGAGAGACGGGGGGAAACCTATACTGACGTGTGTGTGTGTGTGTGTGTGTGTGTGTGTGTGTGTGTGTGTGTGTGTGTGTGTGTGTGTGTGTGTGTGTGTGTGTGTGTGTGTGTGTGTGTGTGTGTGTGTGTGTGTGTGTGTGTGTGTGTGTGTCTGTGTGTGTCTGTGTTGGGGCTGTTTAACTACCTTCAACAGTCTCAAATCACTGAAGTGGTTAATACACAGTGGTGAGTTACCATGGTGACTGAGACCAGCTATGGAGCCCGACTCATGAGATTGCGTGTTTGTGTGCGTGCTATACAACTAGCATGACAAAAATAATAATAATTAAGTTGCATGTAACATTAAAGCACAAAGTGTTTTGTTATCGACAGCTAAATATGTAATCCAATTAAAATACACAGTGAAAAGACTGTAAAAGTAAAAATCTGGTGTTTTCAGTTGAAAAAACATAAAAAGCATGCAAAAATCTTAATGCAGGATTTAAAAGCAGTAACACTATCAGATTGAATACTTTGTGGGCGACTGATCCAGAGGTGAAAGACAGGAAACACTCTGACCTCAACCTGACAGCAGATCTGATCGAGAGGCCTTTCTGGACAGGAGGGAGTTAAGAGTTCACAGATGGCGCCTGGCCATGTAGATTGTTGTTGGGCAGATTCAGCTTCATTTGTGATTGTTGTCCAACTCTTTCTCTCCGTCCACACTCCTGAAATGCTACTTTAAAACAAAATACTGTTTGTGCTTTGAGACGGCAAAAAAAATGGCCACGCTTCAGTGAACCACTGTGTGAGTGTGAATACGGACTTAAATATGGCTATAGTAGATGTGTGCCTGTGAGAATGTGTGTGTGTGTCTCCCTGCCTGTGTCTGGTGTGTGTGTGTGTGTGTGTGTGTGTGTGTGTGTGTGTGTGTGTGTGTGTGTGTGTGTGTGTGTGTGTGTGTGTGTGTGTACACACTCCCCTTGCCTTTTCTCAGTTCAGCAGAACCTCATTAATTCAGCAGGAATGGAAATCATTTCTGCACGGAGAGCACAGGAGACAGAAAGAGATGGAGAGGAAGACGCGTGGAGGGGTGGGGGGTGCACAATGAATGCTCATATTTCTTCATTTTTCTCTACTGAAAATTATTCTATTAAAAGAATAATAATTTAATGTTCTGGGTAAATAGCACAAGGAATCCTTGGTATTAGAACCAAAGGGAATTCTACACGTATTTTAGTACAATCTAATCATAATCATGTTACATTGTGATTTAGCCATTTGGTCGACAGCTCTTGAGAAATAACACGGATGCCTTATCTCAGCTTTGATTCATCTGAGAGGTTCTCTCTCTCTCCCTCTCTCCCTCTCTCCCTCTCTCTCTCTCTCTCTCTCTCTCTCCCTCTCTCCCTCTCTCTCTCCCTCTCTCCCTCCCTCCCCCCCCCCCTGCAGCCCACCACCAGACAATATGCAGCAGACAGTAATCTGGCTATGCACAGAAGAGATTACAGCGTCCAGCAGAATAGAGGAGAGACGCTTTCATCACAGAGAAGACGACCCTCCAGTCAACACAAAGCAGGTGTATGTGCTCCATCCAGCCACAGTGAGCTGGTGTAACTGTTCAGAAGAAACCGCTCTCTCTATTCTCACACACTTGCAGAGCTTCAGCTGGTGGCACACTCTCCGTCAGTGACCTTTCCAGAGTGCAGTGCATTGTTGTGGATCTCTCTATTCGAAATGTCCCTTTTAACAGAAAAGATGTGGTGTGAAATCAGATGGCGGGAGCGGGACGCATAAGAGGAATAACACCTGTACAGTATGCAAGCATGTTGCACAAAGTCAGTGTGGATTTACTTTGTGTTTATTTCCATGGAAGCAGACAAACATTCACACTTAACTTAAGTCCAAACATTGAGTCGAAAACTAAATAGATGTACCGCCCTATTTATTCACTGAACTTAATCATGATGTGAGATATAAATAACTGATCTGAAGGCTTACATCAGAGGCGAGGTTGGTTCAGACAAAGTTCAACCATTTCACTTTTTACTTTTTACATGATGTGGGTTTTTATTTTCTCACCCTCTCTGAAGAATTAACCCTGAACTGCAACAAGGGCAGCTTTTGATCCCGCGCTGACCTTAAGGCTTGCAGCGCGGCTCAGTCGGGGGGAAACACACACACACACACACACACACACACACACACACACACACACACACACACACACACACACACACACACACACACACACACACACACACACACCACACACACACACACACACACACACACACACACACACACACACACACACACACACACACACACACACACACACACACACACACACACACACACACACACACACACACACACACACACACACACACACACACACACACACACACACACACACACACACACACACACACACTCTCTCTCTTGCATATAAACGCTTGTATTTTTAGCTCTATTGTCTGAACAGATAAAAGTATGACGCATCGGTCTGGAGAGACCAGACTCAAAAATCAGTTTTAATGTCAGATTTCCTGTTAATATACCGATATCTGTTGCATAGTTCAGAGAAAAATGAACTCATTACACCTTACACTACTAGTGACATCACTATGTAACACTTCTATTGGCTAGAATCCAACACATTGTACGTGATAAGCTAAGGGGCGGGACATCTCTAAGCGGTTGACCAATCACAACAGAGCCGGCCAGCTAACCAATCAGAGCAGACTGGGCTCTGGTTTCAGACAGAGGGTGAAAAGAGGTGCAGTAGCACAGGCAGTGTGAGAAAAGTCCTAACAACACTTTAAACATTAACTGTTGTTTAAACGCAATACAGTTCAACATATCATCTTTGTAGCGCCAGTGTTGTTTCCACATTATGACTTTAAAGAGCCTGTGACACGAGTTTCCCCCATCATCCAAACCCATCAATTTGAGTAAATATTGTCCCCTTGAAAACCGTTACTGAACTGATTTTGGATATTTGTACTTTGATAACCATTAATCTGCCTTCAATGCTGACCATTTTCTGGATCTTCTCGGGGATTCTTCAAGTCCCGCCAAATGATGGGTGACGTCATTGCGGGCACAGCGCTCCAGCTGCACCGTCCAGGATCCCAGCATCTGCATGTAAACCTTTATATATATACAGTCAGATGTAAACGCACGACGGCGCACACAGCAGCAAGCTCAGACAGCGATGACAGGTTAATGTTGAACGTGTCTGAGAGCTCATGTGAGGCTGAAGGATCGGTTTATGTTGTATCTGTTAGAAGTTTAGGAATGAGGTGCGTCAATATGGGCGATCATACGGTCATGTAGCCAGTGGTGGACTGGGACTAAAAATCCTCCCGGGACTCTCGACCGGCCCACTTCGGTACCGCTAGTAAATTGTCAACGGGGGGAGTGGGGGATGTCAGGGGCGGCGGGTGCTGTAGATAGTAAATATAAATATGTAAATATTTGTGTCACTGCATCCTGGTAAAATACAAATATAATGTATAATGTCTGTGTCTTTGACATTAGCGCTGCTAGCGACCTGTGCCCTGTACTACGAAGCCAGTTCAACAGACCCTGGATATGTTTGAGTAACAAACAAACTAACAACGACAAACTAACACACGAGATCTCGCTAAGTGGTCCTACGACGCTGGTTATCAACTCGGTAAATCAAGCCAGGGTTTCTCTCTCCAGCTGAGAGCGCGTTCACGTCTAAGACACGAGTGGATCTGACTTTAATTACATTTGTCTCGAGTGTTTCGTCAACATAATGTGTTGCTTAAAATAATACTTCTGCATACAGTCTGTGACACTGTGAGTGTGGCACGGCCAGATACGGCTGGAGAAGCTGACTCAGACAGGGGCGGCGCCAGGGGGTAGCTTGGAGTTGCTATACTGTAGCAACTCCAACAATTGGCCTAGCAACGGCTTAGCAACCCCATTGTTTTGTTATGAAAATGTATCTATATTTATACACATTCTCGCAAGATCTATCAGGGGTCGTTGTTCGCTCCCATCGCTCTAAACGCTCGAGTTTCACCCATGGTTTCACCGCGGCTGCCAGCTGTGTTTACTGGCATCATTCAAACAAGACTGCGTCAGGCTGTTGTGTCCTTGGGCAAGACACTTCACCCGAATTTGCTCCTGTGGGTATTGTTCACAGTAGATTACCATTACATGTATGATCTGTATGTAATGTGTATTTGTAAAGCGCTTTGAGAGTCTTTGATAAAGCGCTATAATAAATATAAGGATTATTATTATTATTATAAGACGCGCTGGCTCGGGAGCTACAACTACAACAAAATGAACATATTTTACCGTGATTCAATTGTAATACACGTTTCTAAATGATGCCGAAGTAACAACATACTGATACTGGTTAGTAAAAACCATGAATTAATGCTTGACAAGTCTGCAGACAGACGGCAGGCAAAAACACTTTTAGAATGCTTGTTTTCTGAATGAAGATCGGGTCGACCAGGCTAAGCTAGTTGTATATAGCCTAGGCCTACTCCGTCCACACTCACAACAACGGCCTACAGACATAAATAAACCAGCGACTGTATTCACCATGACATAGAATCATCTGTGGTTTGTACATGTTTATCTTTTGTCCAGTTTCTGAACAGATATGAGGAGTTTCTGAACAGATATGAGGAGCTGTGAGCTCTGTGTGCTAACTGTGAACAGCTAACGGCTGATGTTTACTGGTTGAACGTCAGTGGCAGGCTGAGATCCTCACCACTGCTGTGTGTGTGTGTGTGTGTGTGTGTGTGTGTGTGTGTGTGTGTGTGTGGTGTGTGTGTGTGTGTGGTGTGTGTGTGTGTGTGTGTGTGTGTGTGTGTGTGTGTGTGTGTGTGTGTGTGTGTGTGTGTGTGTGTGTGTGTGTGTGTGTGTGTGATGATGATGAGGTTAAATGCCACAGCATGCCAGTTGAAACAGTGAACGATCGCTATTGTGTACTTGTACGCTTAGGGTGTAATGGTATTATCCAAACATATTGTAGGAGCACAGAAACAGTGTTCAAATTCTGCTTTTACAAACTTATTTTGGTTGTGCTTACCTTGCAAAGTAATGTTATAAGTGTCAAAGGAATGTTTTTTTAATGTAAATATTAAGGATAATATTGTAGCGTGTCCAAGTTATAGTGTGTGTGTGTGTGTGTGTGTGTGTGTGTGTGTGTGTGTGTGTGTGTGTGTGTGTGTGTGTGTGTGTGTGTGTGTGTGTGTGTGTGTGTGTGTGTGTGTGTGTGTGTGTGTGTGTGTGTGTGTGTGTGCATTTTCCGGTGTGTGTGGAGGGAGTACGAGACGGTAGGAGTTGTGTTCGAGTGTGGGGAAAAGTCATAATGAGTGTTATACTATTGATTGGTTCTGTATAGGCGTGGCTGTGGCCGTCAATACCAGAAAATAAAGAGAACGTTTTTTTTACTAGCAACGCCGTGCTGTCATATAGCAACTGCAAAGCTACTGCAGCAAAAAAATCCTGGCGCCGCCCATGGACTCAGATAAGAAAATATATTATGATATTATATGATCGATGATCTGATTGATGATGTAATATGAATGATAAGTGCGACACGTCGGCGTCTTCTCTGCATACGGCAGTTTAAACTGTATTTTCTTTATCCTGTAATATGACTTGAGAGATTTAAACTCCGCACACTGAGTTGATCTCTTTTCTATAGACGCTGGAGGCGGGCAGCGTCAGGTAAAAAAAGTTATTTAGCCTTCTCAAACCTGAGCCTCACGCGCCGCCTATGGGGGATGTGCTAGTTACTTATCCGACCGGCCCACTTCGGTACCGGCCCATCGGGATTCGTCCCGATGGCCAGTCCGCCACTGCACCCAGCCCACATAAACTGTCAACGGGGGGAGCCTCGCTGCGGGGAAACGGTGGACCTAGTGTCCCGATCGGAGTGGGAATAATAATAATCCGTGCATTTTATCCATTGATTTCCCAACATTGTGGTAAAAAAAACACACGTTTAATCCATGTTGGTGTACTACAACTACAAAAAGCATCGGTTTGTTTTCTCATCAGGAAATGCAGACCGGCACAAACAAACGATTTTTAATCATCATCCTCACGACCATTTAATGTATCATATGTTCGCCGAATTGACATGAAAGCACTAATAAATGTAGTTTCATCCACTTGAGTTTACAACTACAAAAATAATCGATTTGTTTTTATATCACATCCGACGGGAGGAAATTCAGCAGCTCTCACTACCGATTTGTAATCCTAATGTAATCATCATCTTCACCACGATCGTTTATGTTTATGTCGCCGAATTGACATGAAAGCACTGACAAATATGAATATACTGTAGTCAACTTCATTAAAACGTTATTAACGTGCCTAAACTCAGTAATTCACCATTTCTACGCATGACAACACACTTTGTCCGTGTTTGGCTCTCTCGCCGCACAGTGAAGCGTTCCCGCATTGACGTCACTTCCGGCTTCCCCCAAAACTTCAAAATGAGTCGAAGGAATTTCCCCGCGATGTTCGAAATTATTGATATTTAACGGAACGGTATCGCTTTTTCTTTTTTAAACTGACTGTTCGAGATTACTAGTAGCCCAATATTTCATTGCACAACAGTTGTTGGGATGCTGTCACAGGCTCTTTAAGCTCATAAACACATCAATGTCAACTTCCCTTCCAAGGAGCATGAGAATGCACCATTGGCCTTGGCGGAGGGCAGTGCCATTATATCCAATTATCGTTTTACGATTAATTAATTAATTCGATTTTGGTTTGATATTATGTGACACTGCCATCCAATGCACGTAGAAAGGTAGTAGTACACAGAAGTATTTTTGCACACCTCAACAGAAAACTTCACAGACTAGCAAATATAATATGTTGAGCAGCAAAAGAGAAGCTACGAAGCATCAGACACAGTTAGCAGGTTGAAATCAGGAAATGTGGAGGAGTGAAGGTGTAATAATTGAGCAAAGGAAGATGATAATGGTGTTTTCAGAGAGAAGGAGACCATGGAAAATGAAGTTGTGGGACTCTGTTGGATTAACAGGATGTGTGAATGTGAGACATGATGAACATATGAAGGTGTATAAAAGGGGGGACGTTTTTAAGGGTGAAATGGTGGAGGGAGAGCCAGGTGTGGCAGCAGCCACAGAGGTAATCAGTGGGCCAATGGGGAGTCATTCCACTCTGAGTGAACGGGCTGCCGAAGTACCTGGAATAAAAATAATCATTACACTGCATTAAAGTCACTGTCTGTAAATATACCCAGGGCAGCAGTAAAGCAATCTCTGCCAGGCCCCTGCCATCAGGAAACCTTAACGCATGTGAATATGTAAAAAAGCACACACGCATGCAAATAAATCAATATGCAAATATCTGTGCTTCAACTCTGTGCACACGCGGGGTAAAAATCAGCGACTCCCCTGCTGATTCTGTGCATTTACCCCGTCACTACAAAGACTTTAAACACAAACTCTTCCCCAAATATAACTCAACCAGCTCAAAGAACATTCATTACCCCCCCCATAACATATAAGTGTTATTTTAGCAGCAGAAACCCAGACAGAGGCTTGAACTGGATCTCTCTCTTACACATTGACTCTGCCTCTCAGTATTGCTGTCTTTGGAAAATGGGGATTAAGTCTGCATTTAGGAGAATTTGAATTGCAAATAAGGCTTTCCAATTGTTTTAGTCTTTAATCCGAGCAGGGAGGGCCTCCGCGTAATGCAGAGTTGAGACGGGCGAACATCTCAGGCATTCATCTGAGGAAGGACAGTGTTTGTTTCGCCACTCGGTTCAATGACACTTAATAAGCAGCGTGTCCGATAAGCACCACAACACACACACACACACACACACACACACACACACACACACACACACACACACACACACACACACACACACACACACACACACACACACACACACACACACACACACACACACACACACACACACACACACACACACACACACACACACACACACACACACACACGCACACGCACACGCACACGCACGCACGCACGCACGCACACACGCTGTGCCAGGGACACACTGTGCCAGGCTGCGACGTTTGCCAGATACAAGCATGCCCACTGCCACAAAGAGAGGCAGAGGCAAAGGAGAAAGGGCAGTACAAAGTGTGCATGAGTGTTTGTGAAAAGGAAAGAGATTATAAGAGGGGACAAAGACGTGGGGAAGAAAAAGAAAAAAGAGAAAGAGTGACGGACTTTTTGAAAAAGGGGTTGTTATAGAGTTTAAAAGGATGAAACTCAAAAGTGTAGAAAAGCCGCTCAAACTTGAGGAAAGAAGTAAAGTTGGTATTAATCAAACATTTAGCCATTTCAAAGAGCAATTTAAGACGATGAAGTCTATTATGTTGTGAGAATACAAGCGTCGGTCCAACATGTAGAATAATCAAGCAGACAGGAGACAGACATGTTTAAACTTAGGACATTTATGACATGCATGTTTAGTCACTGAGACAACAAGTCATAAAGCACCTGTTGGTGATAAGGAAAACAAACTACATGCTTGGTTTGTACCAAACCGTTCATTTTTAACCACAACTGGCAAAAACACCAATTACACAATCAGTGTTTGATAGTGACAACACCACAACGCAACACCTCAGATGTATGCAAGCTGGGAAATCTACAAAGACTCCTGCAGAAACCCTCCTGCTGCACCACATGTGTCCCCTTCGCTTCTCAGAAAACATGTTTTTGTTCCTGCGTACTTTTACAGTCTCAGGCGAACTGTCTTACTGCAGGTTTTCAGAACATTGTGATCAGACTGTGTTTCCACCAACCAGAGGAGAGAAGATTTGAGCTGAAGTGCTCATGAAATGCTCATTTGAGTGGCTTTCAGTTATTATTACTGTACGCTCAACTCAAGAAGCGTGTGCACTTTTTGCCCATAGCTTCGCCTCTCAGGCTGCACGAGGGGACGTATGCATCAGAAATATTTGCAGACACTAGACTTAATATAAATCCAGCTAACTCTGTTTTTTTGCTTTATATTTTAACATTAAGCATATTTGAAGTCTTTTTTATGCAGAACAAATCCTCTAATTTGACAAAGTACTTAAAATACAAGGCCTTACTCATCTTACAGGTTATATATTTTAGATTGCGGACCGTACATTCATCCACACATATATATATAAATGCATGTATATATGCAGTGTAAGAATCTCGAGTAGAAATCTTGATGTCAAACGTTGTGACTCTCGTTTAATCCATAACCTTGCAGGCTTAAAAGTGCCCTCACACACTTTCATATCATGTCCCACTTCTTCATTCCCCCCACTTGCACAGTTTGCCAAACGCTAAATTCCTCAGCGGATACTTAACGTGCGCTCCTGGACCTGTACAACAGCAAGCAATCAAGCTCGATTTTAAAATCTAACTTTGCTCATATTATGTCCTCCACTGCAGCTCCAGTGTGGGCCGATTTAATTTAAGGACTTGGCGTAAAATAAGCAAATGGCTTCACATCTCGGTGAGTTAACCAACAGGAGTGTGTGTTTAAAGATAAGTTTCACTCCCTGGGACCCGGCTGACAATCCTCGTAACCATCGTCAGTGTTTTAGACCTAATGAGGAACGGCAGTAATGGACTGCTGCTCCAAGCTTTGCTCTGGAAGAGAGAACAGGGAGCTGCAAGACAGGCGACTGGAGACGAGCAGCGTCACCTCACTTTGAAGAGCAACCTGCT